>NC_056741.1:495190384-495402884 GCF_019279795.1 Protopterus annectens
CCTGGGAGTCTCCCTTATATCCGTCGTCACCTGCGGCATGTGGGTTCATCACACCAATAGCTGTTCCTCGGTGTGTACTTATGCGCATACCACCTGTGCATCTCCTCCATTCGTATGGTACTCGTCGGAACTAGGGCATGGTTCATTCATCGTCTGGGCGTTGGTTATCTGCACTACCTTCGTGGGGATGGTATGTATTGTGTTATATTATGTGTGACTACAACCACTATGTGTGGCGTCAGGTACATTTTGCTGTGGTGTTAGCCATGGATTGTGTGTGTTGGGTATGGTATTATGTTCCACATGTGGGTGTCCGTGTCCTGCCGGCATCTGTCGATGGCGTTTTGCATTCAGATGTGTAACATAGCTCTTGTATTCCTGTACACAACGGATGCAGGTATGCATCCACTGCTGATAGTGGTTCCCACGCGGGATGTTGCTGGTATGCCGCTGTCATTAACTGCCTGTATGTTTTTGCTGCTATTTCGGATTGTATCCCTTTGATATGTGTGATGGGGTATATCGGCGGCTGTGGGTGATGGGTACGGGTTGTGGGTCTTGCATTTGTACATACACGGTATGCTTCTGTGTGTGCTCCATCCCTGCCTGGGGAGCTGCAAGTTACCTGTCTGTTGTTCTAGGAGTGTAGGTTTTGTTGATGTCGTCTGCTGTCGGTATCGCCTGCTTGTGTGCTTCCTGCATGTATTCCTCCGTCACATCGGTAGTATATCTGCAGCTGTTCGTACGTGCCGACTATCCCTTGGCATTTTGTCACGGATATTTACGGTCATTGTGGTCTTGTAGTTGGGACGGCCTGTATGCTACCGGTTGCCACCTATTCGGGTAGTGATTGCTTGTTTAACACTCGTAGAACACACAGCGGTGTTTACAGGATGATACGTGTCCACGATCGGTGCCGGGGTAGCACATGCGTATTTCCACGGTACATAACTATTGCTGCGTAACGTTGCCGATATATCGTATTGGAATTAACATGTCGGCGCCATACATACGGTGATGGTTTGTACATGCGTCCTTTGCATGTCATGTCGGCTATACTCCTGTGGTACATTCTGGGACATTTTTGATTTGCATCGTTTTACGTCGCCACGTGCCTAGCCAGTGAGGAGCTCTCAGTACTACTTTGTGGGTACTGCTATACATACGCCTGTGGTTCCTATACTGTATGCCTACACATGTTATTCCACTCCGCCTGTCACATGTCACCTACATACACATTTTACAGTGTCACACACATTACACTGGCACAGCGGAACACACGACACCCTCACCTCACACATAGACATACTGCCGCCGCAGGGACGGTTGCACACAGTACCTACGTTGACCACATCGCGGTGGCGGTGTCTACCTCGCCTCATATCCTAAGAATATTACACGCATGTCCTGTTACTGTATCGTGGCCTGGCGATCATCCCGAATGGCGAATATGCATTTAGGTGGGTTGACCTTTCCATGGGTGGCGTTCCCTGCTCTGTCCACCCTCCCGGATAGTCGGGTTGTCATTCAGTATGTTTACTATGTTGAGAGTTCGCATCTTACTGCATCTGTAACCTTGCATCCCCGTGATTCCCTGTTTAACTTGTTGTACTTTATATCTGTGTATGTGTACATATATTTCTACGTGTGTAATGATATCTATCTCCATATTTGTGTATGCACATATGTACATATGTAGACACCTTGCGCCGAACGTGGCAGCATATGGCTACGCCGTCTGCTGTCGGACCCGCGTGCGGTTGAGGTGTTGGCGTTCCATGCTCCGCTGGCTGTTGGTTGTGCAGTGTTTGGGTGCTACCTATGTTGGAGTCACACATGGGGACCGCCCATACAGTACACATTACGGGCGGACATGTTTGTGTGCCGTCCATTTCACTGTGTGTGCAGGTAGGGAGGTGTCAGTCCATGGGGCCTACGCTGTCGGAGTATGTGCTATACGTTCCCTCTTTGCCAAGGCATAGGCATATTGGGTACGCCTCCGTCTGCCTACTGGGGCTGGCACAGTGTGTTCATGGCGCTGAACGCCCTGTGCCTGTGCTTGCCTTGGCAGTTGTGGCTGGCTTGGTGGCCCTACACCATTATGTCCCTGCAGCAGCTGTTTCCGCAGGATCATATTATGTAGCATAGCACATACTATGAATATGTGGGCACATGTGCCTGGAGAGTACTGCAAGGCTCCACCAGATGTATCCAAGCACCGGAACCGTGATTTCAACATCCCAAACACACGCTCTATGATTATTCTGGTTTGTGCGTGTGCCTCATTATGGCATTCTTGCATGTGTGTGTGTGCATTTCTGATGGGTGTGATCATCCACGGCTCCAATGCGTAGCCAGCATCCCCCACAAGGTGACCTTGTGTGATGTCCCCCCTGGCGAATACCTGATACAGCTGTGAGGCATGCCAGATATGGGAGTCGTGGTAGCTTCCAGGGCTGCCAGCACACACATCCATGATAATGCCCTGTGCATTGCACACAACCTGGCAATTGATGGAGGAGAATCCCTTGCGGTTTATGTAGCGTCTACCCTGCTCACCGGGTGGTGACTTGATTTCTATGTGCGTACAGTCTATCGCACCCAGTACCTCCGGGTATTGTGCCACACGGTGGAAGTGGCGCATATTGCTAGCCAACTCCTCCTGAGATCTGGGGAAGTATATATACTCATGGGCATGTCGTAACATGGCATCCAGAAACTGGTGTAGTACCCTGGATGCTGATGCCTGTGAGATGCCCATTATATCCCCGGTTGGCCTTTGAAAGGTACCTGTTGCCAGTATTCGCAAGCTTACACATACCTTTGTGTCCACTGGGATAGGCTCCCCTCTGTTGTCTCTTGTTCTCAGGCTTGGCCGGCACAGCTCCACTATTTGCTGTAACGTGTCCCTGTCCACCCTGTAACGCTCTGCTATCTCCAGGTCTTGCAGCCCCTGGTAGGTCACCCTTGGTCTGAACACTCTCCTTCTCCTCTGAGGCCTCCGGTAGTTGTCGGCACCCTCCTCCGCAACTCCGTCTGTCTCTAACACATGCCGATGCATCACGGCCACGGCAGCACCCAACATATACATTTTAAAAGTTCCCCGTGTGTTTACACCGTAAGGCGCAGCGTTTGGGAATTTGCGCTGTGTGTTGTGTGCATTCCCACTTTATAGTGTTGTGCTGTACACCCGGTGATGTCATTGGGTGTGTCTCTGCTGCCGTATCTGTGGGTTATCTTCCGTGTTTTACCGTTGGCACTGCAACTCTGTTGCCTTTGGTGTTACATTACACTTGCCTGCATTGGTTTAGCTTTACACCTTACTTTACTGTTTCTGCACGTTGCACCTACTATTTACGGAGTGCATCCTGCAGGCACATGACATGTCATGCATTTTGTCTGCCGCCGTTATGCTAACTCTCTCCTTGGCTGTGCTGTATCGGTTCTTCGCTCTTTGCATTTCTGCAACATCCACTACTTTCTTTGCATTCATATTCCTCCCCTTTCCCGTTTTGCAGGTTTCTGCATGCAGAGTTGTCAGCTGCCGCCGATTGCCCTTCGTCGGTTGATTGGTGTTAACTGCTCATTACGACTCCAATTACACTGCTTCCGCATTTCCTCATATTCTCCGCATCACCTTCCTGTATCCATGGTTGTTGACGGGGCAGCCGTCACATGACTAGTTTGGGGAACGTAGTCATCCTCGTGCACATGCATCTGTGCGCGCATTGTATACTCTCAGCGCATCTATTTCCTCACACGCCAGTCCTGATGCTGTGATGTGCATTGTACAGCCCAGGTTTGCTGGGCTCCAATGTGCTTCCTCCTACAGTGGCACACCCCTCTGCAATTGACAGGTATTCCCTCTAGGCCACTCCTCGGTGTTTTACCGCTGCGCCGTTTGGTGCAGCCTTACGCCGGCGGGGGTTTTGCGATTCAGTATTATCTGCCTCATTTGCATGGCATTGACTACTAATACATGGTTACGGTGCCAGACACCGACGCCATTCCTTGGCAACCCTTGGGCTGTGGTTGTGGCTTTCCATTCATACTATGGTGTATTGTGGCTGTGATGCTGATGTGTCTTATACTGCTCTTTTATGGCATTGTCATATTACTTCATTGTTCCTCACCTTCCGCGACATGTCCTGGGGTTCTGCTGTGGTTTTTGTACATAACATTTATGTCGTTATTTACATTTTCTGCATGTTTTCTTTTGACATTCTCGGTTTCTTTCCACATTGCCATGTTGCACCACTATGACACATGACGTTGGCAGCCTTCCGTTACTCCTATGTCATGTTTGGATATATGTAAACCATTTTTTTTGGTTTACCTTGCCGTGCTGTTATGCTACGCCTGCGCCACTTCGTGAATCGCTACTTGCCTTCATTTGCATGGTGCAACACCGCACATGGGGTATTTAACATACCTATGCCGGAGGCGGCGCAACTCCGGCGTACGCCGCTGATGCACGTGGGTTTGGATCGTACCTGAATGGCTCGGCGGCCATGTCTGGCGTTGTGGTGCCTACGCCATGCGTGCACCTGGCGCAAGGTTCATGAATCCCGGGGAATGTCTGGACTGATAAATTCCTTCTATTGTTTTGAGACCAGAGTTAATTGCTAGATTTTACATATATAATATCTTTTATTGCTGCAGTTTCCTAGACAGATGCAAGATCAAAAAATGTTACAACTGAGTTTCTGTTAGCCTGGGAACCAGAGAAGAATGATGTAGTCTAAAATGAGTCAGCAGTAATGTATTATTTTTAAGACTTTCTCAGAGAAAGAGAATCAGAGCATTTTGCATATGTCTTCAGAACTGACCACTCTCCAGCACTCTTGCCTTTGCAAGTTTATTTAGCACTGTGATTGCTCTTAGAGTTAGATAGGAATTTAGGCAGATTTAGTCTGTTTTCTATATTTATGCCAGACTATTCTACAGTATTATTTTAAGCATTTTCCTGTGATTTCTGAACTCTTGACTAGCACTGTGTTGAATTGGGAAGATTTGTCTTGTGTTTTTATTATTTATTATTAAATATTTTAAAACCTTTCAACTATGGCTGTTTTGTGTAGAGATAATTTAAGCTCTAGAGTACTTCCATGTATTTGGTGATATTGTACAAAGCCACTCCAATAAGCCTTGCTGTTCATCCACTTATTATTTGGATAATAATATTGCACAGTATAATTGGACACCCTTTGGTAAGGGCCTTTCTAGTAGATTACTGGACTAGTGCACGGGCGTCACAGTATGTTATGGCAGTGTCAGCTGACCTAGATGTGATGCCATTGTGTGCCAGAGCTGACAGAATTGAATCTTCACAACAGCTGTTTGTTTACTTTTCAAAGTCTGATATGAGAGAGTGGAATTCTCATAGCAGCTTCCTGTTACTTGCTTAAAAATCTGCTATAAAAATATGTTCTGAGTCAGTTAATGTGCAGTTGTTTTCCAGGGTAGTACTTGTTCAGTTGTCATTCAGTTGTTTCTAGAGTTGTTGTTTCAGTTGCTGAGGACAGACAACAGCCTGAAGTGTGGGCATAATTCCTCATCTTGACTTGCAAAATTAAGAGTATCTTGCCTTGCTGAGTTATTTAGATTAGATAAGGACAGTTAATCTTCAGACAGGCAGGGAACTACAGTTAGTCAGAGGTTTTCTAAAATCAGTGTGAAATGTATCCTACAATGTTATTTTCATATTTCCTGTGTGTGAAACTCTGCTGTTTATTGGAAGCAGTTATTCAGTGTATATGTATTTTAAATCCTTTTATTTATTATTAAATATTTTACTGACTCTTATTGTGGCTGGTTATTTAGAGAATACTTTTAATAACTTGAGAGTGTTTATGCTTATTGTGATAACACCCAGGCCACTTCAAAAAGCCGTCCTGCTTAGGTGACATGCTACCTTGTGTATCAATATCTATTTTACCTGGTATAATCGAACACCCCTTATGAAGGGTATTGTGGTATTTGACTGTTGGCAGCCATTACATTGTAATTTAGGAAAGGGGGCACAGCAGGTAAATCTGTGCAAGTCTTTCCCAAGAGTGTGAGTATTTGTGAATATCAGATATTTAAGAGTAAGTCTGTCAGATACCTAGAACTGGGACAGAGTTTTCTGCAGTGGTTGATGCTGAGACTCATTTGAGGACCTGGTGTGAAGCATATAGTCCAGTCACAGGTTTGGAGCTGGTTCCCGATGTACTCTTAGGGGAAATTATGTATTTATATCCCTGTTTTCAGTGACCACCTCTCACCAGTGTCACTGGTGTGGATTGGGGCTCCTTAGTCACTGGCCTAGGGTAAAGAGTGGCCATCACAGTGAGCATAAAACTATAAAGACTACATGAGCCTTGAAAGAAACTGCAGACTTTCAAAGCTAGGCCAGTTTTTTATTAAGAAAAGAACATTTAGTCACAAAATATTAAATGTTCATATGGAATAATATATCTGTAGAGAAGCAAGTAAGGAAACCCAGACATCAAATGCATTATATCCTATTTTAGTCCACTGATTAACAATGGGAACATCTTTCCTACACCATTGCACCAGTCAAAACTAGTTGAGATAACTTGCTTATAGAGTCAGAAAAGGAGCATAGTTACAGAATTACAGTTAAAAGAGCAATGTTTAAGCAAATAATATAAATGTGTCAGTGTCCTAAATGAGCCAACATTTAAGTATTATTTGACTTTATTTTATTAAACTGCTTATAAACTAGGAACTGGTGCATAAAATGATTAAATAACAGAATATCTAAAATCACTATACTGAAAAATGACTAATTTTCTGATTAAATCAATCTGGTTCATAAATCAATAATTAATATCAAGAAATACTAGTGAGATTTACATTAAAACATGCTCCAACAATTACTTGCTATTACCACAAATTTCTATTCTTCTCTTATAATCTTGCATAAACATTTTGATTGTTCCTGCATTGTATAGTTACTGTTTTGTTGAGAAAAATAACTAGGCCAGGTTTGTCTTCATCCATAGTCAACTATTGGTGATATATTGGTTACATAGCATTTTATAAGTAAATGTGTTGCAACTGTGCTCTATGCCTCAGATTCTAGTAGAACATGTGGTAAAGATTCCACAATTTTCTTACCACACAAAAATATGACAGTTTACTTTAGTTTTTTATTATATTAATTTTCTGTTTTGTTGATAGTGTGAATTTTAGATATATACTTAAAATATATTTATTTCATAATGATGCAAGACCTCTCTGTTAATATTCCATATTATGTTTTTCCATAAAATCTGAAATATCTTCTCTGACTTATTTTACTTTATTGGAAGAATTCTGAGTTATTATAACTATTGTCAAATAAGGTAAGAATCACTTGAATTGTTTTTCTGTCAAGATAGTTTTCAAAATGAAATATGTAATTATCTAATACTTCGCAAATCATTGTCTGCATTAAAGATGTGTAATTACAGTTATCTTGCCAGTCTTAATTTCCCCTAATATGATGTGCATCATTTCATCTAATGATTTTCTAATTATACTGAACTATTTAGATAATATTTTTGAATCCATTATCATTTCTTCACTTAAAAAGTATAGCTCTTTAAGACAGATCATTGGAAAAGGCATATCTTCTGTAAAAATTAATGCACGCCATTTAATAGTAATTTATTATTTTTATGTCCCAGTACGCCTGCACCATAATGAGCCATACCATTAGCTTTTTTTTTAAGTGCAATTAGTAAGGCTAATTCTTAATATCATTCATAATGCTTATGAAATATATTTAAGACAGTTATTGTTTTCTCAGTTCTAATTCTCATACACTTTAAATATTTGTTCCAACTTGTATTGGATCATGTTAACCAACAATATTTATAATCATGAATTATTTCAAGTGTTTGATTATTGATATGAAACTTAGAGTTAATTCTCTTCACATTAAAACCACAAGTTTCATCTTTGCAGAGTTACATATATCTTGAAAGTATTTTTCCTGTTTTTGTAGCTGAATCTGTAGTGCACTTTGACTTAAGACTATGATTATAACCACATTGCAAGTGCTGTTTGAGGGTATCCAACATTTTTCATTTGCATTGTTTCTATTTTTCCCTGAGATTTCCTGAATAATTTCATCACAGTAAATTATGAACCTTTTTTTTCTATAGGCATAGTTTTAGTACAAATCCCATTTCCAGAAACACTTGCTACCATCTATTTGTCTTTTTGAAAACTGAAACTACTATCTCTTCCTGAAAATTATTTTCTGCATTATTTATCAAAGTTTTTGTCTATTTAGATTGTCAAAATTGTTTGAAGATCTGCAAAGGTAGAGCACAATTTTTGTTTATAAAATATAGTATAACTTTTTATAATCTTTCTTACCATGATTTATCACCTTACATTGCTCCTGTGTTTAAATGTATAACAATAGTATTGATACCATTCACTGAGGTTACTATACCAGTTTCAACACTTGTTATTTATAACTTTTGCAATCAGTCTCTTCCTCTGTGAATATTATTTGCTCCAATGGTTCTCAACGTGATAAAACATTTTTGCTCTAGGTACATTTTTTTCCTGTTTTCTTTAATATGCCCTCTATTTTTCATTTCCCTTTGAATTGCCATATTTTGTTTTACCCAGTTTCTCATAATTTGTCTAATTTTTTTTTTTTTTTTGGTCTGAAAAATGTAATACCAAACCAATGTTTATTTGCTTGAAAATTGCTTTTTTTACCTGTCCATCTGTGCTTCATGCAGTTCTCTGACAACTGCCATTAATGTAACTTAATCAATCGTGTTATGCTGCTATTTACCCAATATACTATTTATTTCAAAACTTTTCATTAATTAGTTTACTGAATCATGTTTCTCTCTTTTGTATCTAAAAAGAAAATGGAAATAATTGCTTTCCAAGATAGACTCTACTTGTAATAAATATTTCATGTTTTAACCTCACTAATAAATATATAGTCATTAAGTGACCCACTTGAATATTTTATGCAATTTTTTTTGGAAGACAGTCCTTTATTTTGTCCATTTAAAAACTTGGTACTCTCTATAGAATCAAACCCTTCCTTTCCCCCATAGCCAGGAAAACTATTGCCCAGACCCACCTCATTTCTACTCTTTTCTATGCCTCTGCTATATATACTAACCTATCTAAGAATAACATCTCCAAACGTTCTACCTGTTATAATAGCATATCTAGATTCATTACATGTACACCCTTTAAAACTCACCACTGTCTTAACCTCAAACAACTAGGATGGCTAGAATTGCAGAACCACATATTCTATCAGCAGTTACTTATCACTCAAAAGATCCTACATCACCCCAATAATACCCCTATCCTCACTAATCTGATTTCACCATACAAAAATCTAGCTACCCTACGTTCTGCTAATAAACTCCTGGTCTCCTTGATTAAATCTAATAATAAAGCTGGTGACTCACTTTTCACAAACACTTCAGGCAAAAACTGGAATCAGCTCCCTCCTGAACTATCTAACCTACCTTCTACTTCTCTATTCAAAAAACATATTAAAGAACATCTTAAAACTCAGTGGCTTTGTCCCTGTGCTAACCCAGACTGAAATCTATTTCCCCTCCTACTCATACTCTTTTCCCCACCTCTCTATCTTAGGCCTCTAACCTAGGCCTCCTAATCATGCTTCTTTTTTTCATAGTAAGAGGAAAAATTATAAGGACTTTACTCTGTTGTGCTCATACCCACTTTGTGTTTAGTACAGCTGCCATTCTTTACCTAAAAATAATGTCTATATTCTATAATTACATTACTATATATTTGCTTTTAACCAATGCTACCACTGTACTGTTTTCTTACATGGCCTAGTTATATATTGTTATATATTGTTAACTTGTGTTTTACTGTTTATGCTTGGAGCTTTTCTCCCCGGGCCTCTACTGAAAATGGACTCAAATCCAGTTAGACTAGCCCGGTCAACAAATGTAAAATAAATTTAATAGTTTCCAGGCTGTTTTTCAATAATGTGAAATAGATCAATAACATAATTGTTTACTGAAATGCATTGGGAAACCTCATTTCCCCCCCTCCAAAGATGGCGTATCCTTTATAGTATTCAGTTAATGCACTAAAATTACCTAAATTAACAAGTAAATAATTATCATATTTAACCTGCAATCTACAATAAATGAGTTATGTACCTGCAATAATGTTAGATCCATGCTGTCTTGTTTTCATCCAGTTCAACTTGTGGGTTATGAAATCCAGTCGGATCCCACCTTACAATTTTTAGAAGCTGTGGATCCAGGGCTCTGATTCCCCACACCCATAATTCCCTCCACTTCTCCTAAAATACTTCAGATTGAGTTTGCCTGCTCATAACCAAACCTTACACAATAATTTGTATAAATAGTCTAGCTGATAAGAAGGACTAAGAAGTCTCCATAAAAAGGTAAACAGTAATCAAAGATTGATCAAAGACAAGGTCCCAGGTGAAGTCCATATGATCACATGGAGAACTAGATAAAATGTTAGAAAGAGGAAGAAGAGGGGGATGTTGAACCAAATGAAAACATGACAAGAGTGATCTTGCATTATACTAAGTACATAACTTTTGTACAACATGTCTGTTTTCCTCTGATTCAACCTGTGGGACAGTTTCTCAAATTACCAAAAAACTTAAGTGGTATTAAGAATGCATATTTGTGGGAATGGTCAAGGCAAAGGAAGCACATGATTTGGACTATACATCTAGTTTGTAGTGAGACACAAACATCTGAACATCTGACCAACTAGCTGCAGCACAAATGTCATCAATAGGAACTTTGAGCATTAAGGTAGTAGAGGCAGCTGTAACCCTTACAGAATTAGCTTTTTTTATGCAAAGGTACTCCTAGCTTATAATATACAAAAGTTATACAGTCTGAAAGCCACCTAGACAGAGTAACCTTAGATACACTTTGACCCCATTTAGCTTTTGAGAAAGCAACAAATACTGACAGACTGATTATCTGATATAAGGTTCATTGTGGATGCCACCTTTGTAAGAAAAGTGGGACTCATTTTTAAGGCCACTCTGTATTTATGAAAATCATATATGGAGATTTAGAGGCCAATTCTTGCAATTCAGAAGTACTCTGAGTGGAAGTACCTGCTATGACAAAAATGGTTTGCTAAGAGAGAAATTTTAAGTCTTCTTGGCTACTAATTCAAAAGGAGCTTGAGTTAAAGCCTGTAGTATGATAGTAATACCCCAAGGAGGAACTGGATCCCTAATAGGGGGCCTTAATAAGAAGGTTCCTTTCAGACGGCCTTAGAAATCCTTAAAATAAGATATGAAAGTGTGGAAGTTGTTAATGGCAGCCAACTGAATCTTGACTGTTGAAAAACTAGACCCCTTTTGGAAATGGTCTGATAAAAAGTCCAGGATGGAAGGAATGATACTGAGAAAGGATCTATCCTACTGAAAGGTGCCCATATAGAAAATCTTTTCCATTTGCTACAATAAACTTTTCTAGTATTCTACTTTTGTGAAGCTGACAGAATGTGAACCACCAAAGTGAACAGCCTGGCATCTCTGGCCACAATTAGAGAATTGGAGAAACCATGTGGCTAGTTTTAATGTGTTTAGGTCCAGGAGAGGTTATCCAGATGGGTTGCTCAGGAGGTCTGGATGGTGATCCAACATCCAGAATGGATGGATGGATGTATTCAGGGTTGCCAGATTTCCAACTGGTCGGGTAGGGACAAAGTGAGGACCAAAAAAAAAAACGGTCATTCACAGTAAGTGAGGAACAAAAAAAAAAAACACAAAGCTACTTCTGTTTAATATGGAACATCAAGCAATTCTGCATTAAACGCAAGTATGCCGGTATACGAGCCAATCAAAAAACTTGAAAAACAGAGCTGTGTTTAATGTAGAACTGCCTGATGTTCTGCATTAAACACAAGCAGCTCCATGTTTAGCGATTTTTGATTGGCCCGTATACCGGTATACAGACCAATAAAAAAAAAAAGCAGAGAGCTGTTTCACCGGGATTTGAACCAGCAGTGCGGGACTCAGGATGGGGCTGCTGATCCCGGGACAATCCTGCTCAAATAGGGATGTCTGGCAACCCTGGATGTATTAAATAATGCCTAAGGAAGGGAAACTAAATCTGCCAGGGCAAAAAATGAGGATTAGTCTAGCCTTTTACCTTCTGTTTTCTGAATGAAGTTCATTATCAAAGGTATGGGGGAAAGAAATATAGGAGACCCAGGGCCAATTGTGGACTAGAGCATCCATTGGTGATAGATCCTGTTGAGAGATCAGGGTGAAGTAACTGCTGCAATTGTTTTTTTAGGTACGAAGCAAAAAGATTGTAGCAAGTTTGGCCCCAGGGGCTAAGGTTTTAGTTGTTATCATTTGATTTAGTAACCCCCTGTGCATCAGAAGAATGGGCCTGCTCAATTTCTAAGTTAGCTCATTGGAAGTCCCTGGGAAGTGCATTGCTATGAAAAAGTGACTGGAAGACATCACCCACTGCCGCACTTTCATAGTTTCCTGGCAAAATGGATATGAGTGGAATCCCCCTTGCTTGTTAATATACCAGACTACTGCCATGTTTTCTGTCTGGATAGAAACTCTCAGGAAGGAGTGCTGAAAAGCCTGCAATGCCAGGATGACTGCTGTCATCTCCAAGACATTGATGTAAAGACTGGCTTCCAGAAGGGGTTAAGAACCTTTGACTATCTTCCCTTTGAAATGTCACCCACAACCCCAGGTTGGAAGTATCCTTGTTTACTGTAGCCAGTAGTAGTGATGTAGAAATTGGTTGACCTTCAATCAGTACTGGGGGAGGTCAACAGATCCTGTACTTATTATTAATGCCCACCCTTCCAGGCATGTCTAAAGGTCAGTTCCTTGTGCATTCTCCTATTAACCTGGTGAACTTGGGCATCCTGAGGCAATGTAGCAACTGCATCATGTACACTGACAACCTTCTCCTCTTACCTCCCAACACTCAGACTTGCAAGAGATGCACTTATATATCCAAACTGGAAGCCAAGCACTCTAAATCCAAGACCAGAATAGCTGGTCAAGAGGAGAAGGTTAACACTTGCACCACACCACATGGAACACATAGCCCTCCAGAACACCCACCAGCACTGCCTTCACAAAAAAACACAAACCGCACACCTACCTTCACGGAGGCTCTCAATAAATCTACCCAAACAGCAGAAACCTCCAAGGCAGAAATGCACTCAACCACCACAACGCAACACTAATCATGAGACACATAACTCTCCTAAAGAGCGTGCCACTCAACCAAAGCCTCTAATGCAAAACAGCATGCCCAACACACTAGTCATACGTGACTTGATAGTGAGGCACACTGATGTCCCACTTACTAGCTTGAGTAAGGAGAAAGTAACAGTCAGCTGCCTGTCAGGCGCCAGGATCTGACACATAACACATGCACTCAGGTCCTTCAACAACAGGTACAAATATGATTCTATCATTGTACATGTGGGTGTGAATGACCTGAGACGTACCTCCCTGGACTACATGAAAAGAGACATGGAGGAGCTCTTGGATTATGCAGCCCAGGCAGGTATGACCCTAGCCCTGAGCAGCATCCTACTATCACCCAGAATGATACCACAGTACAAGCAGAAAATGATTGATTTCAACAAGTGGCTAAGTTTCTGGTGTCATTCTAAGGGGATGCAGTATCTGTCTGCCTGGGATGACATGATTGACAGACCTCGATGCTTTGCCAGAGATGGCCTGCATCTGTCACCCCTGGGCTTCCAGATACTAGCCAAGGTTCTTCCCACCCCTATAGTGCCTTTTTTAGGTGGTGTTCCAAAGACCAAATTACCACCATAACAGCTACAAACAAATGCAATCTGATGGTCATGCTCCTCAATGCTAGACGTCTAAATCTCAAAATGCACTCACTCAAAGCACTCCTTAAAATGGAGAACATCGACATTTGTGCTGTAAAAGAGACCTGGTTCAATGCAGCAGAAAGCACCCCTGCACTACCATGCCACACCTTTCGGCCCCAGAACTTGGACCGAAGCTCCAAAGGTGATGGTGTTTCCATATTCATAATGGATGGGCACACCTCCAGACTAGTAGCCCAACATAATGCATCTGAGATACTTCAGGTGCAGCTAACATTAGGTAAGACAGCAATTTAGATCGTAGCCTGCTATAGGTCCTCAACCATGTCCTAAGACTCACACTCCACGTTCCTAAGCACCCTGGAGAATATTAGGCTCCAACCTAACACTCTCATACTGGACAACTTCAACTACCCCTCCATTAACAGGGAAAACTACTCATGTACCAATATACTCCCCCAATGTTTCCTGGAATTCATTAATTCTAATGACCTGGACCAGCTCATTCTTACCCCAACTAGAGGTAGCAACATCCTTGACCTGGTCATTCCTAACATGGGCGACCATTGCCCTACACCAATAGTCAACTCCTCCCTAGTTTGATCTGACCACAAACTAATCACCTTGGAAATCCACATCCCTCCCACCCCCACCCCACAAAAGTAATCACCATGAAAAACTTCTCCAAAGCTAACTTTGGGCTCCAAAAAACAGAGGTGGCTAACTTCATGGCACCTATGCAAGTGAAAATCAGTTGCATGACTGGCAAATCATACACCAATGCACTGTACAAACATGTACACAAATGCATATATCTCATCATACACAACAGAACAAAGACACTCTCCTCCAAAAAAAGGAAGTCAATCTGGTGGTCCCCTGCCATAAACAAACTCTACAACAGAAGGAGGAAAATGATGCAGAATTAGGTGAAGTCCCAAGACTGGAAAAACTCCCTTATCAGCCTCAACAAAAAGTTGAGATCCCTCATCAAATCCTCTAAAGCTAGCTATGAAAACAGAATTGCAGCAGACAGTAAAGACAACCACAAGGCCTTCTATAGTTATGTATAGAATTTCCATGGCAATACCCAGATTTGCTCTGAGCTACTGCACAATGGTACCTCCTATACCGAGCCAACAGATATTGCCAATATATTGGCCGATAGATTCAGTGCTAACTTTATCGCTCTCTCCCTCCCAAGAGACCAGTGACAATACGAGTTGATTACCAGGCCGCCAGTATTAATGCTGCGCAGGTTAAAACAGCACTGTCCAAGGCCAAGAATACAGCTTCTATGCAACCTAACAATATCCCTGGCTGTGTTCTACATGAATTACAGAGTGAACTGGCACCTGTTCAATCACAGCCTCACCTAAGGCTTTGTCCCTACCGAATGCCGCTCTGCTACAGCTAGTGCTAAGGCCACAAAGGAGGAGTGATTACAGACCTTGGGGACTATCGCCCCATTAGCCTGACGAGTCTGATATGCAAAGCTATGGAATGCATCATCATGGACCTAATAAACAGGGATATAGGGAATCTCCAAACTCTGGATCCCACACAGTTTGGTTTTGTGAAGGGTAGATCATGCCTGATCAACTTGGTCAACTTCTTTGAGTCAGTCACCAGAGCTGTGGATGAAGGCAAGGTGGTTCATACAGCCTACCTTGATCTGGTTGAGGCCTTTGATACCATTCCCCACTCAGGAATCATAGAAAAACTCATTAAGCTAGGCATCGACCCCTATATCTCTAGGTGGGTTGCAAACTGGCTCACAGGTAGGACCCACAGTGTGAAATTAGCTGACTCCAAGTCAGACTGCCGACCAGTCATGAATGGAGTCCCACAGGGTTTGGTCCTTGGTCCATTCCTGCTTGGATATTACTTCACTGAAGTCCATGCCAACATGAAGGGACTCTGGTTGACAAAGTTCACAGACAATTGCAAGTTGGAAGCTATTATTAACTCCCCGAATGATGTTGACATCCTACAGAAAAGCCTCACAGAGACCAACGACTAGTGTCAGAACCATGGCCTTAAGCTCAATGCCAAAAAATGTGTCATCATCCCCTTTGAGAAAAACCCAATTCCCATGAATTACCACATTGATGGTAGTCCACTGAACAGAGAAGGTGTTATAATAGATCTGGGAACAACTCTCTTTTGACCACCACATTGCCACTGTGGTCAGAAAGACCTTCTATGTGGCACATCTCTTTACTAAGGGTTTTGTATCCAGGAAGAAAGAGGTCATTGTCTCCCTCTACTCTTCCCTCATTAGGCCAATCAAGTACAATGTCCCATTTGGCATGTACCTCACCAAACACCTGCAACAACTGGAGAGGCCGCAAACGTACCTCACAAAGAGGATACTAGGCCTTAAACATTTGTCCTATATGGACAAACTAAAAAAATTACAACCATTCTCTGTCTCATATTGTCTACTTAGAGGCAATCTCTGCTTGACTTACAAAGCTATGTCTGACCCAGCTCTGTTAGAAATGCTACATCTAAAGAAATCCCAATCCCTCTGCACCACATGCTCCAGAGACCTCAGCCTCATTACCACAATCAATAGAACATGTTAGAGGGACAGGTTCATAAAACAGAGACTGCCCATGCTATGGATGAGACTTCCCATACATGTCAAGCAGAGCATCTCACTGGCCCTCTTCTAGAGAAATCTTGATGAGTGGATAGGAAACAGAAAATTCACCCCAGGGATCACTCCAGTGGCTTTACTCGACAGATGAACTGGGAACTGAGGTTGGGTGACACAATGCCAGGATAATCCTATGGACTAGGCTTGTAAAGATCCCAGGGCCATTAGCCTAGTACACACCTATGAACATGTGAGTTCTGTAAATGGATGTTGGGCAAATTTGAGCATGCAGAGGATGTAATCATTGTGGTCAATGAACTGACAGGGTCAGTTGGAGATGTATATAGCACATCCACTCATCCTTTCTTAACAGAGGCAAAATGGACTGAATCATGACCATCCAGAACTTTGTCTATTTTACAAACTGATTAAGGTGCCTTAGGTTCAAAACTGGCTGAAGGTCCCCTGTTTTCTTTGGAACTCAAACAAACCTGAAACAGACTCCAGATTTTGTCATAGTATACCTTCTGCAAATGACACTTTTTTGATAGTTGAGAGTTGACTACCTCATTGCTCTTTGCAAGAGCACTAAAAGTCATGTGTTAATTGAAAGAGTTGCTCATGTTTATCTCAACATCAGTCTCTGAGCACGTGAACCAAGCATCTGGTCATGAGGAATGTTTCAAAGAATCAGTACATTGAGAAATATATTGGTTCCCTCTCACATATGCTTAAAATAAATATCCAAACAGTTTTTCCTCTTTCTTCTCTTTTCACATTTTCTTTGCATGATTCATATATAATATTACATCTTTATTTTTATGTCAGATTATTATACTGAAGTACTAATACTCAGTTGCTCAATCCTCTTATGCAATATCATGATTGTCCCATACCCGCTGCTATAGAAGGCAATGTTTTTAGAGCATAACTGCATGTGTTTTATATTTGAAAAATTAAAGGCAGAGGAGTACAGTTTCCAGATATGTAGACTGGAAGTTGTATTTCAAAAATATAACTTAAATTATAACTTAACAAAACTGTAAAGTTAAGATCCATGCTAATCTTCTAACTTCACTCCCTAAAGTCACCAAATAAATAAAAGTAAATGTAAAACACCAGATAAGCTGCTATGATTTCATCTGACAAATTATAAAAAAGTTGTAGCAAAATAT
The DNA here is from genome assembly GCF_019279795.1 of Protopterus annectens. NCBI lineage: Eukaryota > Metazoa > Chordata > Ceratodontiformes > Protopteridae > Protopterus > Protopterus annectens. Next base: position 495,208,034 of record NC_056741.1, read on the forward strand.
TTTTATTCACTGAGATATTAGCTGGTAAAGAAAAAAGTATTTAAAGCTCCTTCTAAATGAGCCTCAATATTACTAAATCCAGAATTGTACTGAAATCTACAAGATAAGTCCATGTAGGCAAACACTTACCAGATGTCTCAAAGCAAACTCTGAGATTCCATCCCCTTTCTCCAAAGACCTAGTCACTGAACTGGAGTATATTCCAACACATTTTTGAAAATATGGGGCTCCGATCACATAGGGCTCAAAATGTTACAAATTTAAATAAATGACTTTGCAGTAACATGCAACTGCGTGGTTTCACTCAAAACACTGCCCATAAAGTTCATTATCTGCTTGAAGTAGGTAGCACTATCATCCAATAACCCCAAGATATAGGGCATTCCATAACCAGAAAAGGGGGATAAACATGCATTTTTCATAACAGTCAAGTACAAATTTAATAATAGATGCTCAGCCTGGAGGCTGTTTCCCAGGTGGAAGAAAGATAATCTAACAAGGATTGTCACTTGGCCCTTCACAGAGCAATATTGCCTAATACACTCATGCAGTTAATACCCTTGTCACAGTTTCCTACTTGTTCACCCCATAAAAAATTAGTGGTGGGAGGTATTAGGCATACGAGAGACAGAGTTACAAGTATAAGCATTGCCTCAATCTCCATAGAGCTCAGAATAAGCTAGTTACTATTGCACCATTAACTGATACAGTCCAAGTAGTATTCAAGAGTAGTGAAGTCCATCACTTTTTTCCAAATAAAGAGAGGCAGTTAAATATCATCAGCACAGTAATGCTTTTGAATATCTATTTGGTGAAAGACCTCCTTCAATGATAGCATTTGCTTCATGAACAATGTAGCCAATGTGACGCACCACCCAAATAAGCAAGTAGCAAATAGATGAATTAACATCCAGAAATTATCGACTGAGATTGAACTGAAATGTAAGAGGCCAGCCATTTGAGCACTGGGACAGAAAGGTCACAGTAGGTATATAGGTACTCAACCAGTAAGACAGTCGGTATAATTAAAATGGAATATAACCTTTGAATACTCACCAATTTTATAAAGTTGTTATTTCTTTTGATTGAAAATGTTCAGTCATTCAATGGACTGACCATCCTATTCATTCCTTCTTCTGCAAAATCAGGCCACAAGTGTTTAACATTCAGGCTTCCTAAAGGTTGTACTTCCCAGCACTTTAACTTGATATGTGCTTGTTTCTGTACATTTATAGTTCACAGTTACAGTAATTTGAATTATTTAGTTGAATGTCCAAGCCCCTTATTTTTTGCTTTCTATGTCTCCCAGCCTCCTCTGAGAGTGAGCAGTGCAGCAAAATAAATGAGCCAATTGACATTTCTCTCTCATTCTTACCATTTAGTTCCTCCATCACCTGAATCTGTAATCCAGTCTAGGTCATCCTACAAGTGGACTGATGTTTTTCCCTCTGTGCCAAGGAAACAGTGATTTAATCTTCCATCAGTAAGACATCAATTGCTGTCCTCAATAGTGCAGCTTCTGTGTTGTTCAGAAATGTAAAAACAGACTGATGGAGATCATTAAGATCATGGAGCTCTGACTGGTGAAAATAACTCCCTACGTCTCAACAACTTTAATGTCGAAAGGAGGGTCTGAGGCACAATGGAAATTCTCCAGACTAGACATATCACTAAATTATTTATGAATGGGTTATTTCTGCCTCTTTAAGACTCAATGGAAATATCATCATTAACAACCATTTCATGATTCAAACCATAACTGGACCCAGAAATTCGAAATAAGATGTAAAGAGTCTGGTAGGCCCAGGATCTGGCATGCGAAGGATCAGACATAATGTTAGGATAATATCCAAATATGTTTATAGCATAAATACTGCGGTGGTGGTGCTGCGGTAGCATTGTCGCCTCACAGCAAGACGTTGTCCCGTTCAATTCTCAGCTAGAGCGTCTTCTGTGTGGAGACATGCATGCGTGAATGGGTGTTCCTTCGTTGAAGGTTGTGCGTCAGAGCTGGCAACTCGGCACATAAAAATCTACTGCCAATCATTAGTGGACCGGAGTTCTGCTGTGGTGACCCCTAACCGGGAAAAGCCAAAAGACACAACAACAACAACAACAGACAATGATGTAAAACAAACTTTTTGTAGTACACACTGTCACTAATGTTAAGATATACAGCTTTAGAATATCATCTCAAAGAGACCACTGAAAAAATAGGTATGTATCAAACAAAATAAGAATGAAGACCAGATGGTACAGTGGATAGCACAGTGACACAGTGGTGCATAGGTTTGCATTGTCACCTCAAAGAAGAGGTTCTCCAATTCGATTCTTGGCTGGGGTGACTTCTGTGTGGAGTCTGCATGTCCTCCCTGTGTGCATGTGGATTTCCTCTGGGTGCTCCTGTTTCCTCCAATGTTACAAAGACATGCATCTGGAGTGTTTCTCCCATGACCTCTGCTGAAATTTGTCTTGTTCCAAGTCAGACTTTCCTGGTAAACAAATGTTAAATAAATAAATAAATAAGATATGTAATTTCTATAATGCAATGAAATTAAAGCTAAAACGACTGCAAGTTGTATGTGCCCAAAGAATGAAAGCTCATATAGCACTTATATAGACCTTCATCTACCATTTAACAGATTTGTCAGAGTATGGCAGAAGTCTAGAGCTGTTAGAGGAACAGTCCAAAGGAAAGGAACAAAACTAAAACAAAAGACCAATCTTCAGACAATAAGTTACGTGCTATCATCCTGATAAAACAAAAATATGTAAAAAGCATTTGTGGTCCTTCATCCAGCTCCATGCCATAAAGGGATAATGCCCTCACTATCTATATCTCCAATGAACTGAGTTCATCAAGTGGCGTGGGTGCCAATTAGAGATGGCAAGAAAGAATGTGGGTGAGTGGCTGCTGTCTGTTCATCATCCTGAGATAAGGGAAATGCATGTGGCTTTTCACCTGGGTGACAGTTATTGGGATCACGAGGTGTTGCACTCATGGAGCATGATCCTGACAGCATTTCCTGACTGTGTGCATTGATGTAAGCAAAGAGAAAGAACCTGAGGCCAGCTGCACATACACTGAGATCGGTGAGCTGGTGTAAGGGTGGGGGGGGGGGCTCCAACAAGGGACATTAGGCTGCCTCTCTGAAATGATAATATAGTCTGCTCCCTACCACCTGACTCACAAAATAGGTGGACTAAATGGGCTAATGAGAAATTACAGACAAATGTAAATGGGTCATAGGAGTCTCTGCTACTAGCTCAGGGATGCTTGTCTCTTACTGCCCCAGATGAAACAAATGGGCCAACTGGGTAAAGATGGTGGACTCATCAGGCAAGTCCAATAATCAGCACCAAACCAGTTATTACTAATATATAGTAATTCGGTATGATGAAATTATCATTGCATAATTTCCATATGAACAGCTGTCCAATAAAATTGTCACCTTTTATTTTATCATAAGAAAACCTATCTAGCAAAAGAAAATGGTCTCTGTCTTGTGATAAATGTACTCATATTGGTGGGTGTGGTGCTTCATACCCATAAAGCAAACCAATAAACTACATTATATTATAAGAAAAGGTTGAAGTTTTTATCCATATATATGCATCACCGCTTCTTACAGAATAAAGCACATTTTTCTGTATCCTTTATACCTCTGTACCTGCTCATCTTCAAAACTCCCCATATCAGTCTTAGCCCAATTATTCTCCAACCACTAGCCAGGCAGACGAGGCATCACCCAGGTTGCCATGTAAGTGATTTGACTCTTCAGTGGCATCTCTGTGGTGTATTCATTTCTTTCATGTCCTAATTCCTCTCCTGGTAGCTAATACGAGTGCCCACTTCACAATTTGACCTTTTACATTCTTCCCATGCATATGCATACTTCCACTCACATGCTTTGAGAACTGCTCTCACCTACTTGTGACTACCAACCCTATGTCCCTAGTCTTGGTTATTTTGCTATGTAAGCATCTGACTGCATGGCGGTAATTGGCTGAGTCTAACCACTTGTCCTTCCCCCCCAGAATGTGGAAATTTGCATTATATGTCACTCCCATCATTCCTGACAAACTCTTCCAGCATCCAATCCACTGTTCATCTAGGACTTCCATGAATTCTATGTGTGCAAATACAGAGTTTTGACTATATGCATTATTTTGAACTAATGTTATTTTAACCATAGGCATTGTATAAATATGGTGAAGGACTTATCCCTCCATGCCACAGAGCTAAGTACATGGAAATTTTCTCCTACACCAAAAAACTACCTTCAATAGCCAAGGCAAGATTTCAGAGTATTATTACAACAAAGAATAAAAAAATTAAGTCAGAAATAAATACAGTGCGATAAACTGGGAGATAGATTTTAAGCTGTAATTCAGCAAGGAAATTGTGCATGATCAAGATGCTAAATTCATTCAATAATGATGTGAAACAAAGTTTGTGTCAAGCACACTAAAAGAATATCTGGTGGAAATTAATGTCACTAGAAAGCTAAAAACCTTTCAAGTTCAGTTCCACATAGATGCAGTAGTTAAAACCAGAGCAGCAACCCCAAAGTATTGTATGTTTCATATCTGGAATAACGTAGGCCCATGATACAGGTGGAATTTATTTCTGCTCAGCACATTTTTTTTGTTGCTTAAAGACAAACTGTACCACCAGATGAAAAGTACAGAAGTAGGGGAAGCTCATGCATCTGGCTATGCTTTTACATTTATGTCTTTTTTGGAAGAGTAGTTCTTTTATAAGCATTTTTTACTAACAACTTCTACAAAAATATTCTCTAGATCATGTTTTAGTAATCTGGAGTGTAATTGTAAAGTCTTATAGTCATATGGGACTTAACTGAATTCAATGTATCTAAAACTGAATTTAATGTTTCCAAACAATGTTTGACTTTATGTATTTAACTTGAATTTATTCTGCTTTAGTTATAGGTATTTATAATTATGGTGAAGGTTGATTGACCAAAATATATCGTAAATGATTGATGCCAAAATATTTCTTCAAGCTCAGAGTTTCTATCCACAATATAGGGTTAAACTCTTGTCTAGGATCAGTATAAAATAGGTCATTCATTAAACACTACTAATAATGAACATGATAAATGGTCAGCAGTAGTATTATCAAACGGATGAAGTCTAGATGATAGGACAGAAGTAATTCATAAATAAAGAACAGCATAAAACAAGGACTGCTTCATTGATATACACTGGGTTTTTAATCAAACAAGGATAGACCAAAGTTTCTTGTCAGATATGTTACAAATTCTAGAAAAAAAGGTATGCCTGGAGAAACACTGGGATATTTTCTTATAGGAAGCCAGAAGCATCAGTGCATATTGTGTGCATATGAGATTACACTGCTGCATGCTAATCAGTACTGTATACCCAGACCTACTGCAGTTAATATCCAAGGTACACATTCTTCTTGGCATGTAAACATATAAGGAGAACTGAATCTTCTGGGCATCCCACCATCTGTGTGCTTATGACTTTATTGCAACAGATTCATGAAAAACATTATACAGACCAAGAAACCTTGAGCCAATTGGAAAAGGACGTGACTGAGTAAGTGCAAAAACACAAAGGTATAACAAAGAAATATGGGCGTGGGAAAGAAAAAGATTTTAATATGGTGCAATATTTATGCAATGGAGAAAGCAAAACTAATCAATACAAAATGAGCAACACCAAAGATATTTGAAGAGAAATACAGGCATCTGGATATGGGAAATTTTACAATACAAAAAATAAGAAAGCGGGAAAGCAGAAAAGATTAGTAATGGAGAAGTTAAATAAATAGAAACAAAGGCTATAGATTACCTGTGAAGTGAAGGATTTAGTGTAGAAAATCTAACTCTGATAATACCACAGCAAGAAAGAAGAATGATTCCCCAAATTATGGCGAAACCAGTGGAGAGGGAAACATCTGATTAGTTGCCATATGAAGATACTTTGAAGCCTTCAGTAGGAAACCAGTACAAAAGTTCAATTGGAGTTGCACAGCAAGGGAAGGAGCAGGAAAGTGTGTCAGTTCTGATGCAGTCAATGTTGGGGAGTGATAGGCCAGAGAGTTCCCATATGAAAGAGCAATGGATGATGTAGGACAAAACTAAAGAGAATGTGTTACAGGAAGATGGTCTGGAACTTTCTGTAGAACGCCCACAGAAAATGGAGAACAAAGAATGCGCTCTCAGTTTAGAAGAAAATTATTCAAGGGAAGAGTTGTTTGAGTCAATAGAGATGGATAGACATATTAAGATCAATGAAAGAAATAGATTACAGGAAGTCAATAAGACTTAAAATGTTAGAAGTTTGATAAAACAAATGAACACAGTAATCAAGACTGTTCATAGAAATTAATGCAATATAACAGAAGTAAATAGGATATATTACTGTGCAGCTAAATTAATAATAGATAAAGTCTTACCACAAAAACACAGGGCAGTAAGGGAAAGGAAGGGGAGAAATTAAATTTTATCTTAGAAATTTTAAATAGAAAAAACTGTAAAGCAATTAAAACAAGAAGTGTCAATGTTAGAAGAGTACAGAAAAGGGAACAGGTCAACAAAATATTCAGAAAGATAGATGTGATAAAAGCAATGTACGGTATCAAAACAGATCAGAATCTATCTACACTATTGCAAATAATAAACTAAAGATATCAGCACAGGTAGAAAAACTTAGAAGATGTGCAGATAAATATAAAGAAAAAGTACAAAATAAGCAATTTATTGATGACCCTAAAACGTTTTATACAGAACTCGGAAACAAGGCAAAAGGAAAATAGACACATCTGGAGAAATATCTATGAAGATATTTTTATTTTTTATTTATTTATTTTACATTCATTTACTGGGATAGTCCAACTGGACATAGGTCCATTTGTCCCGGTCCCCTTCAATAAACACATCACACCAAATGACATTTGACAACCTTTATTAAAACTTCCATAACATAGCTTTGTCCACCAACTTTATTAGTTACAACTGACCATAATATAGTTGATTCTAAACACAGGATAAACATCCTTGTAATTTTAATCAGCGTGCCTACTCGCCCTGCCACAGTAAGCAGCATCCATACCTCTGCTCACGTACTTTACTTATGAAGTGCCATCCTTGTAATGCTAATCAGGGAAGCATACCTACTCACCCTGCCCAGTAAGCAGGGTCCATACCTCTGCTCCCTTACTATACTTATGAAGCAGCGTGCCATCTCACTCATACACCATTCATTGAATTACCTTCCAGCAAATAAGCAGCATCCTTACCTCCACTTACTTATCTATTCAGCAAGCTTCCTCCAGCTGCTCATTTTCCTTTATCCAGCTCCTTGAAATGAACATCCATACACCAGAGGGGGAACAGAAGAGGGCAAACCTGTTCCTCTTCTCCACCAACCAGCCTGACCAGGCTGTTCCCCTCCCTTCTACCCAAAATTGTTCGACCAACTACCTCCCATAACAGGAAGGGTTAAGCCAAACATCATTCGGTGTACCCATCAGCTGTAAAGCCCTTATAATCCTGCATACCGTCCCTGAAACATGCCCTAATGAAACTAAATAAAGTTGGATTACCCATGACTCCACTGTACCACCAGAACATCCACTCCAAGAGAATACATTTTCTTTTAGACCACTTCCTTCCAGCCACTAATCATGGCTGAACAGAATGACAACCTATAACCACAACCCTGTCAACTGTAGCATATCACCTTAGCCCAACAAACTACTCAGTTTTGGATGTGCAGTAACCCGATTACTATAGGGAATAGTCTAACTCCAAAACTAACCCTAAATGGCAGAAAGCCAGCACCCCTTGACCTAGTTCCTGAAAATTCACCTATTCTCAGTAATGAAGTACTCTACATGCCCAGCCATAAACACCTCCAATTCATTCATTACCAAATGACAATCCAAACTAAAACCAAAGCCACCCCACTCAGAACCTCCTAGCAACCATCCTAGATAGAACACTCAAACTACTAACCATCCTTAACCCCTGTTTGTCCCTGGCCTTTTCCCTCGAAGGCTGTCTTCCCTTATGTTACCTATACCTCTAGTAAGTAGTTAAGCACCAACCAAAAAAATTTAAGTTGAACAGTAAACACCAAATGAAGAATCCACTTGATTTACACTTGGTTTATTATACCTCTAGCGCTTCAGCAAATGCCTTCAAGGAATATAAAACATTACAAAGTAAGCACAGTTTAAATACCCTAGTAAACAAGACAATTAATCAATAAACCATTAATTAATTATCCAATAAACATTAAAAATCAGATTAAATTAAAAGCCTCCAGTTACATTCTACATTAAGACCCTGAGGAGATAAAATATCATATTTCAAAATTAAAATGCTTTCTTTATACAATAATTTTTTTCTTATACAAATGATCAGAAAATACACCTTTATCAACTTGTTCTAAAATCGTAGCTTGCAGCCCAATTAGGGTCAGAATTATGAACCAACATAAAGTGCTTAGCAACAGGACTATCTTATTTTTTTATTTATAATGCTCCTAATATGCTCCTGAAGGCATTTTAATTTTGAAATATGATACTTTATCTCCTCAGGGTCTTAATGTAGAATGTAACTGGAGGCTTTTAATTTAATCTGATTTTTAATGTTTATTGGATAATTAATTAATGTTTATTGATTAACTGTCTTGTTTACTAGGGTATTTAAACTGTGCTTACTTTGTAATGTTTTATACCCCTTGAAGCCGTTTGCCGTAGCGCTAGAGGTATAATAAACAAAGTGTAAATCAAGTGGATTCTTTGTTTGTTGCTTACTAGTAAGTAATTAAGACCTGGCCTACAGCTGCCATAACTGCAACAAAGCTTCCTTTAAACCTTCTGTATCCCGTGTAAAGAATGCACCCAATTTTTAAAATTACCCCAACAAATCCACCTATCTACCATGCTTCCTAAAACCCTGCCTACAAAATTCATCCAAACCGCAAGTGAAATGATCCTTGTGCTATTCTGTAAAACCTTAACCTGGTATGTAACCTTAACACTATCTAATCAAGGGACAAATTTGTAACCCCAAAGATACCACCCGTTAGGAACAAACTCCTGCATCCTGACAAACACCTCATTGGCCCTTCCCCCAAATACAGTTCAAACAACTGCATGAGTAAATATAACCAGCCCAACATTCCAAGCTCCTGAAAGCAAGGGTTGAACTTCACTGGCTTGCAAGAGCCATAGAGCTTTAGCCTAATAAGTTCTTGTGCTCCTATGACTGTCGAGAATCTACTCATCCCGTGGGATCCCCACACTCCCTATAAACTGTCCCCAACAGTTTTCCCTGTTCCCCTACCTACCTTCCTCTTTCTTACTTGCCCCCTATACCAACACAATAATCAGCTCCCACTAATTGAACACAGAGCTCTAACATGGCTTAATAAGGTGATTACTCAGACCCTCATCATGTCCCATTCCAGTTGCAAGAACATCCATTCTATCAAAAAGCATCACCTTTCAGATCCCCTTTTCAAGCCACCGCATGATGCCTTCTGCACTTCAGCAATCTGCAAAGAAAAGAAAAAACAATAAATTCTATGTGTGCACACACCAATAATTATTTAACATGGAGGCACTGACAAGGACCCCTGCCACCCCCATCAAGTGATTGCCAAATTCTGCACCAAAGTATAGGACCAGTCCCCTCTTTTTTTTCTTTTTTTTTTGTTATGACTCATATCCCCTTGGACAAGAGTGATAAGTGTTACCCACAAAAATAAGAGCCAAACTTGTCTAGCTTTTAATCACCCCAGAGTCAGTAGCGTAATAACTTCCTATGATACTAAGAATGCTGTGACTCCACTCCACATACCTGAACCCCATCCACAGTGACTTGCCTTATTGAGAACTAAATAAAATGCATCACCTGTAACCTCATCAAGCCCACTGCTGGAACCCAAATTCAATGGCTGTTGCTCTCTTTTACTATTGAATGCAAACGCCCAAAGCATGGACAACTTTCAAACATTGACCTAACATACTGAAATGGTTAATATAACAGATTGTACAACCAATTAACCCTGAGATCACAAACTCAAATGTCTGTCCTTCTCTGGCTAGCAGTGTAAATACTCTATCAAAACTCAACAACTTTGAAATCCACTTACTTCAACCAGTAAATGTTGCCCACTTGTGCTCCCCATGTGTAACCTCCTCACTCGCCACTGCTTCCATCATCTGTGAACTCACTGTGTAGCACCACAACTGGTACTCATTACACCACCATCTACAAGGAAAGGGACAAAAATAAATCCTCTAAGATGTAAAGAGAAGGCTCCACCTTATACCAACCTATTCCAAATTATAGCAGCAGCGTTCCCAAACCCCCATCTGCAAGAAAGAAAAAAGATATGTAAATCATCTAAAATACACAACACGCATTCCAAGACATCTTCAAAGACAACCTATCCTGCCAACCCAGAAGGAATGTACCACCGCCACACACATTTATGACAAAGCAGCCATAACTGAAGCTATGCTTCCAATGACCCTATCAGATACCCAATATAAATTTAACTACCAGTCGAGTATGTTACAACTAAACCCCACACATGAAGGGACCTATCAATATCCACAACCAGGGTAACCTTGCAATTCTATACCACATCAGTTAGCGCACTGTATAAGCCAAGCTAACTTACATTGTAAAATCATCTTCCTAGCTCTTAACCTTCCATCTCCAAATGAGGCACACTAACCAACATAATGTAGAACAAATGGACAAAATGCGGCAACCCTAATAATAGCGTACTAACAGCTTACAAAATACAATTAGGTATTATTTTAAATATTCCTCTTACAAACTTAAAAGGTTGATAGAACAGGTTTGCATTAGCATATATATTCAGAATGGTATGAAGTCTGCAACTCAAATGTCTGTCATTATTTCTGACTACAGTCTTAATACCTTGCCTTAACTTGTCAGAAGCCACTATTCTAAGGGGAAAAAAGGGGCAAAAAGTGTGCAGCAAAATCTGTACATCCTGCGAAAATCTGTAACATTGAGAGATATGTCCTCCTAGTGCAGCAGACACAACTGCTGTTTTGCTGACCAGTATCCTCAACTCTAACCATACCCTCCCCCACAGCCATTACCACAGCACTGGACTTGCAGCCCGTGAACAGGCACCCTCTCCGTGGAAACATTCCAGTCACCAAGCATGGGAATTGACTACTCCACTACCAACCTAAGTTAATCCATAAGCAATGGACTACTAAACACAGGTCTGCACCACACCACAAACTATCTGCCCACTGCAGTGACAATGACAAATCTGCAACATTGTTTTTAACCACCTCTGCAACAAAGTAATGCAGAATTAAATGACCACCTACAACATCCAGTGTGACATAGCTACACCCCAAAGGCAAACTGCAACAACCCATACTGAAAGTTTGCTCAGCCTGCAGTACAGTCTGTCCCCCTCCCCTCCAAACAAAGCACGTGGAGGAAGAAGGAGATTGCCTTGGCATGACCCATCCCACCCCTTTAGCATCAATATCCTCTGTCAAGTATGCCCCACTGTGCCAAATTTGTACTAAAGCAAAGGCTCATAGAATGTTTTGCTGACACAAACTGCAAAAGCCGCTTCCACATAGAATGGAGAGTTCTCCCCTGCACAAATACTTTACAACCTGAACAACTGTGACCAAGGTGTGTGAAGAACCCAGGCAGTCATGCTCAGAACAACAAGCATCCAAGCAGCCCAGAGCGATTCTCTGCACATCAGTGTGACAAATGTATTCTCACAAATCAGACCAAAAGGAAAACAGACACCGACAACACGCAAGATGCATCAACAACATCCACACAACTCCCTGCAAGCACATCCATCACAATCATAACAAATCCACTCAGCTTACAGTTCCAGATCCCACTTTGATTAATGAGTATTTCAGCATCAGCAACTTTCATACTTTATCAAAAGCTGACATTTCATATCCAGCGATGACCACCTCTCCAAGCACATGCAACCATGTCCCCACTTTTTGTACAAGCAGCACCAACTTCATCTCTCCCACCAATTGTAGGAACTGCACACCTGCCCACGCACTGCCAAACTTGGTTACCATTTTGGGCGATAAATCACCAATCATCACTAGCCCACAAAAGAAATCAGTTGCCAAACAGACTTCGAAAATCATGACTCCATCTGTGAATACCCTGTAGAGACCCATAGGCACTAATCAATGCCCTCATTTTTTTTTTACAGCTGTCTCATTTCTAATATATGTTAGTTTCTCTGCAGGAATTAACATACCCATCTGCATCATCCTATCAAAGACTGTTGAGATTAAAAGAATCCTCCCTTATTCAGTATGCCGACGACTCCACACTTATATCCATTTCAAATAACATTCCTGAACTACACTCCCTGACCCAACAGGCCCTACTATCCACTGAACAATAGCTCTCTCACAACCTATTGATCCTAAATCCCAAAAAGACCAAACTCCTACTTTTCCTTCCCCATTCTCTTTCTCTTCACAAAACCTTATTTTTTATTACAACTTCTAACAATACAACTATCCAACCTGACACCCGAACAAAACTCCTAGGGATCATTATCGATGACAAACTAAAGTTCAACCTACACATACTCCAATGTATAAAAAAAAAAAAAAAAAACAGAAACTAGGTCTGCTATATTGGAACAAAAAATTCCTAACCCCTGAATCTAGACTTACCCTGGGGCAGGCACTCCTCCTCCCCTCCCCTCCCCTCCCTCTCATATGCTGCCCCAGTTCTTACCAATATCCAGGCCTCCACTCTAAACAAACTCCAACAGACTTACCATAAAATAGCCAGATTCATTACTATCTCCCCATACAACTCACACCACTGCATATCTTTAAACTCTCTTCAATGGCTTGAACTTCCCCAATTTCTGCTATCTTATCAATTTCATATGCTACACACTATTCATTATAAGCCCTCCTTCTGTCCATCTCTATCTTCCTTAGTCTCCATCTATAACCCATCCCGGACCCTCCGTACTTCTAACCAACAATTACTTGATATCTACCACCCAAAAAAGGTCAGTAGGCAAACTACTTTACAAACACTCCCTTGCCCATGCTTGGAACAAACTTTCCCTTGACTTACGTTCAATCTCCCACACCTCACAGTTTAAAAATGAACTAAAAGCTTATTTTCTCAATTCCAGAACCTGCCCTTGCCACGACCCTACCTAGTCTTCCTTCCCTTTATGTACCCTCAAAAGGACCATACTTAGTACCTCATTACACCTCTCTCTTCAATGTGTCTACTATGCATTTGCATAATTTTATGCAAACAAAAAAATGTTATTGTTGACCTATTGAACTATATCAATGTAAAATTGTTACTTAGCTTCTTTTTAATGAAACTTTAACTTTATGCATGTAAACCAACATATGTGAATCTTTTTGCTATAACTGCTATTATATCAATATTGTTTAAAATTGTACTTGTTTAAAATGTACTACTGAAGTTTTCTCCTCGGGTCTCCACTGAAAATGGGCCACAAGCCCAGTTGGACAAACCCAGTTAACAAATGTCAATAAATAAATAAATGTAAGCTAAGAGGTTTTACTATGAATGAATTAACTCTCAAGTTTCAGTTGTCAGACAGATGCAGGAAGCAGAAAACTGATTTTCCACACATGGTTGAGTGTCATTTCCATAGTTGATGTGAAATCTTGTACTGAATTTTTGTGAAGCTTTTCACAATTAATCTTCCCATACCCACCTCCCCACCTTCTCACCTCACCTTTACCCACATGACTTTTGCAGTGTGGGAAATCAGCTTCTTTCTAGACAGGGGTCTCGGGAACATTATAGACCTAGGTTCACTGATGATGCTGAAATACAGAACCAATTAGACACACTTTGTAGGGGAAACCTATTAGAAGAAAGAACTTTAAAGGAGAAATATGCATCTAACAAAGTTATGTAGGGGGAAACAGAAACGGAGTAAATTATTAGAGAGTTAAAACTGTATTAGCAACAACTGGAGACAATGTTGCAAAAGTATAAATTATATAACCATTTCAACGGCTTATTTCTTTTTTAAGAGAAGAAAACTTGTGGCAGATGAGAATACCAGGTGGTGCAATTGTGATCATCTGCAGTTAGACTGTTAGAGTCTTCTGTCATCCTAGCTTTAAAATTCTAAGCCATTGTATGTTACAGCTTGCAAGTACTACACTCATACATGCAATCTTTTTTTTTTTTAAAACATTATACCGTGCGTGCGCGTCACCTCCTTCCCTCGTGAAAATGGCCATCGCGGCTCCCTCTCGCTCCCAAACCACCATTGAAAGAAGCAGAGGGGGCACCCTCCTATTTATTAATCCTTTTTTTTAAATATCCAGCCGCAATCGCACCGACTCCTCTCGCCACCTCAAAACAACCAAGGGAGCCGCCACAGTGAGGCAGACGAAAAGAAGCTCAACGTGCTCAATGTCAGCAGTCCTCACTCGTGGGCAACTCAAAGCCCACGAACACGCAAATGCAAACAACTATGCCACCCCAGCACAACAAACTTTTCTCAGCTCACTGCCCCCATCAATGCCTTGCAATATACCTTCCCCACATCCCTATCCTGCTTCTCAAAATCAAGAGGAAAATCTATCCATTGATGCCCCCCCCCCCACAACCAGCAAACCAATGAGATAACAAACAGGCCTATACTCCACCACTATGCTGGGAAGCAACTCAACAGAAAAGTAAAACACACTGGGGACTATTGCCGAAATGAAGCCTGATAACTGTGCACCTACCCTTCCAGCAACACCCACGAATAAAACAAATAAATAGCTGCATCCTTTGGTGACACAATAAAAAAATATATACTAATTCATACCAAAATGCAACCACTAATTCCAACAAATGTAAAACCCCACTGTGGAGAATAAGCAACTGCAGGACCTCCTCAAAATAAATCAGCAAAGTAGTTAACATTACCCATTACCTGGACCAGCTTTAAATACATTCAAACAAAGTCAGCTAGCCTGCTGAAGATTACTATTCTGCATAACTTAAAAAGCAGAGGACCTTGTACTAATAATCCAATAACTACCACCATTAACTCAACACCTACCTGTACTCCAGAATACCTACAGGTCGTCTTGGGCGTAGTACTTGCCTTAGCAAGTTCACGCCAAAATGTGATTGCTTACCCAGCTACACTTGTCTAAACCTCTTAAGCCCCTCCCTACCCTTATCTTATTTCCTCTCAATCCTCCCTACCTACACTTAACCCTTTCACCTCCCCAACCCACTAAACAACCACTAATATCAATCTAACCCCTCATGAAGCTATCCCGGGGCAACTTGGTTTGTTGCCAATCTTCATGTACAGTGGAGGCCTGGGGAGAAAAACTCTGTTCAATTAACACGATTGAGGATGAGCTGGATCTGGGTAATCCAGCTTTCCACTGAGGTAAAGGATTCCTGAGTAAGTTTTTGTAGGGTGGTGAGTGATGGCGCTGAGCAGATGAGAGTTGAGTCATCTGCATATTATATAGGTGTGGTATGTTGGGTAGAGGTATGAAGGTTGTTAGTAAATATAGAGAAGAGTAGTGGGCCCAATATTGAACCTTGTGGGACTCCTATGGTAGTTGTAAGTAGGGGAGTTAGTTTGTTTTGCCATTGGACAGATTGTTGTATGTCTGATAGGTAGCTTTTAAACCAGGCTATGGTGGAAGGGGCAAAGGATAGGTAGGCCATGGAGTCTAGTAGTATGGTGTGTGACACCATGTCAAATGCCTTAGATAGGGCTAAGAATATTGCTGATATGAAGTTGTTGTTATTTCTGTGTAGGTTAACTGTATTTGTAAAGGAGAAGAGAGCATTAGTACTGCTATGGTGTTGCCGGAAGCCATGTTGTGTAGGAGAGAGGAGATTGTTAAGAGTTCAGGAATTGCATAACTTGAGAGTGAATGCACCTTTCAAGTATTTTAGATAAGGAGGGTAGGATGGCTATGGGATGGTAGTCAGAGAAATCTTAAGAGTTTTCGCCTTTATGAAGAGGGATAATGCATGATACTTTCCATAGCTGTGGGATGTAGGATTCCTGAATGGAGCATTTAATAAGGATGGAAACAGGGTAAAATAGGGAGTCAGCTGCTATTTTTAAGAAATTGGCTGGTAAGTTGTCTGCTGCAAGAGTGATAGGTTAAAATTTTTGTAGCAGTTTTTTAATTGTAGAGGCAGGGACAGGTGAGAGGGTAAAGGAGGGGATATTGTTAAAGGATTGGTTTGGGGTGTGTGAGTGGTCATTTTTGGAGAGTTGAGAAGATAAGGATAGGATGGTTTCAGTGAAATGGTAGTTAAATTGGGAAGCAATGTCTTTAGTGTTGTTGTCGGTAGTTGGAGTTGGAGTGGATGTTCTACCTGGGTTAAGCAGGGAGTTGATGGCATGCCAGAACTTTTGGGGGTGTCTTGTGCATTAGTATTGGATATTAAGGAAGTAGTTTTGTTTATCGAGTTTGGTTTGGTTTTTTTTGCATGATTTCCTAGTTTTTGGTAGTTTTGTTTGGATAAATTTGTGTTTTCTCTTTTCCATGCTTTCCAAGATTTATCTCTAGCTTTTAGTAGGGCTCTTGTGTCCCTGCTTAGCTAAGGTGCATAGTTTGTCTTAATTTTGATTTTGTTAATGGGTGCAATTGAATTTAGGACAGTAATGAATGTGTTGTTAAAGTAGTCGACGGCTTGGTCTAAACCTAATGTTAGTAGTGGGCCCCATTTACAGTGTCTTAGGATGTGGTTAAGATCTTGTATATTCAGTTAACTGTCATCTCTAACTTGTCTATATGTTACAGTGTTGGAAAGATTGGTGCGTTTGCATAGAAGGAATGTGGGTAAGTGGTCACTTAGGCTGTCTGGTAGACATCCGGTGTGATACTTTTGTTTTGGGCAGTTAACCAGTGTCCAGTCTGAGATTGATTGTTTGTGGAATTTTTTTGTCTACTCTAGTGGGCTCATGGATGAGCTGGTTAAAGCCATAGAGACTGATATGATTTGTGGGGCTGTTAGAGTTACAAGCTAACCAGTCTGTGTTTAGGTCACCTAAAAGAATGTTTTCATGGGGTAGTTTGAGATCCATTGTAGGATCTCTTCTATGATAGGAGACTTGTTGCCTGGGGGGAATGTAACAGCAGAAAATATTCATTTTTTGGTGTTATTTTATGAATAGAATAGAGATTAAGGTTTCGGCATTTTGAAATGAGGGTATACAGCTTTCTAGGGGTTTTATGTTGAGTGTATTTTTAAATAACATGGTGACTCCACCTCCCTTCCTGCCTGTTCTATCCTGCCTTAGTATGTTATACCCCGGTGGGAGAATTTCTTCATTCTGGATGTTGGGTTTTCAGTCATGGTTACTATGTCTGGGGAGTAGTGGGTTATAAATGCATGTATATCAGTGAGTTTGTTAGTTATACTCCTAGTATTGTTGTTAATGATTAGCAGGTCTGATTTTTGTTTAGGTGGGAGTAGGGTATTGCTTGGGCCTGGGTTTGGGTGTATGTCTCCTGATATGAGAAGTTTTTTTTTTGTAGTTAATAATATGTGTCTCATTCTATGTGTTGTTTTTGTGTGATATAAAGCTGTTAGTTTTGTGGTATAGGTTGTTTTTTTAATTGGATTTTATATATGTGTAGCATTGAGTTGTCTTTAAATAGTGTAGCAGTAATGGGGAAGTGTATGTGTGTGTTTGGTGTAATGTAGGTGTGTGTTATATGGTACTTAGTGTTTTCTAGTGAGGTGGTAGGATTAGATTAGTTAGTATTGTGATGGTGAGGAGGAGACACCCTAAGCTGATTTTCATTTTTTCAGTAATGGATGGTGATGCAGGGTGGAGGGAGGAAAATGATGGTTTGTAAGTATGTGGCAGCTAAAAGTGTGTGGGTTTCTTAGTTGCTAGAGGTGTGGTAGTATGCGTATGTGAGTGTGTGTGGTAAGGCATGATAGGGTGCTTTTGTTGTGGGTGTGGTTTAGCGGGTATAAATGTAGAGGTGTTGGGGATGGGTGGGATATGGGGGCAGGGTAGAGGAGCGGAGTGAGCCCGGAGGGTGAACAGAGCAGGTAGAGCCATGGAGCGGAGTATCTAGCAAGATCCAATCAGTTATACACTGAGGTTGTGCTCTAAAAAGGCTTTTAGTAGGTAAGTTGCACCCTCTGTGGAAAACTTATGTCTAAAATAATACAGAATATCCTGTGGAACATAAAGATGCTGAATGGATAGTAGAAGTAAAAGAAAGAATAATAAGTTCAAATGCAAAGGATTTTTTGCATTTGACATTACTTATGTCCAAAGTAATACAAAAGATCCTTTGGAACATAAAGATGATGACTGGATAGAAGAAGTAAAAGAATGAATAAGAAGTTCAAATGCAAGGGATATGAAATAGGATAATGGCCAGAGACATTCTAACAAAATTAAGAAACACTCCTGAAAGAGATCCTAATTGGAAAATCCAGGCCCGGATGCAGTTCCTAATTTCTGGCTTAAAGTATTAACATCTTTACATAAAGATTTAGCCATGAGTAGAACTATTTATATGCCCACCCTGGACAGACACCATTCTGGTTAACAACAGGAAAAACAATAATCCTCCTTAAGAGTGAATCTGCAAGCTATCCTAAAAACTATAGACTAATAATTTGCCTTCTGATGATGTATAAACTATACACTGGAATTGATGCTGATAGAGTTTTTAGTCATTTAGAAGAAAACTAAATGATGGCAATAAAACAAAAGGGTAACATAAGAAAGTCATATGGAACAAAGGATCATTTGTTGTTAAATAAAGTCATAATTGAGAAATGTAAAAAAGGGGAAGAATCTAAATCTGGCAGAGATAGACTACAAAAAAGCTTTTAACAGCATCCAACATTTATGGATAAAAGAATGCTTACAACTGTATAAGATACACCCTACAATAATTGATTAAATTACATTGACCATAAAAGAATGGCAAACCACTTTGTAGTTAAGCCATGATGATAAAGGACATAGTATTATTCCAGGGATAAAAATGCAAAGTGAGATATTCCAGGGTTTCTCTCTGTCACCGCTGTGCTTTAGTCTTGCTCTTAACCCATTAAGCTGTCTACTTAACAGATTAGATCATGACTACAACTTGCCTCCTGGAAAGCAACTTCTTTTTGTCGATGCATGAAAACTATATAGTTCATCAGATAAGGAACTGAAAGCACAACTACAAGTGGTCAAAACTTTCACAGATGATATAAGAATGTCATTTGATCTTGATAAATGTGTAAAAGCAACCTTTAAAGCAGGAAAGCTGCAGCAACAAGAAAATGCCAGTCTGGGACAGGAATGTGATATAAAAGAAGGAGTGCATAAATATGTGGGAATTGATGAAGGAGCAACAACAAAACATGAACAAATGTGAGTAAAACTTATTTTATTTATTTGTTTCATCTGACATTTGTTTACAGGGAAGGTCCGACTGGGCAGAAGCCTCTTTTCAGTGGAGGCCCAGGGAGAAAAGCTCCAAAGACAAAGTAATGTTACATTATAAATAGTAGTAAAGCAATTACTAATTTCAAAGTAAACATAATATATACATAACAGGTTAACTAAACATAACAAAATGTACTCAGTGGATGATCCAAATTTGATTGCATGTCACATATGTAAAATTTACATATACTAGGTAGAAGATATTACATTTTTAGTGTATCTAACAGAGTGTAGGCATAGTAGAGATGGTAGTTTTGTTGTCAGAGATATGTATGGAACATACAATGAGAAGGAAGCAAAGAACCAGTAGATGAGTATTGGGTAAGGCTAGGAAGAAAAGAGCTAAGATGGATTAGGAGAGTGTATGATATAACGCAGTGGAATATGGTAAGGAGAGTTGTGGTTAGAAGTGATTAAGAGATGTACACGTCTTAGGTACTGTGAGTTGTAGGGAGAGGAATAATGTCAGTTAAATAGGATAGTTTGAGATAAATAAAAAAAAGAGTTTATGTGGCAGGACTAAAACTCTAGACTGATGGCTATAGTGTATGTAACTAGTAGGAAATGTTGTTTAACCTGGAGATGAGCATGAATAAAGCCATTAGTCATCTAAGTGAGACTTTAAAAGTTTTTTTGAATTGAAAGGTGTTGGCTACAGTTAAGGTATGTTAAGGAATAGAGTTCCAAGTTCTCGAGACATGGTTGGAGTACAGAGAGCCTCCTGAACAGTTACATAATTTAGTAACTTGCAGCAGAAATTTGTCAGAAGATCTAAGTAACCTTTTATTTGAGTGAGGTTGTAGTAGATTTTGAAGAGAGGGGCAGTTATCAAATTGGTAAATCATGGTGTGGGGATTTGTGACTTAGGTGTAGGTTAAGTGATTAGTCGATTCTAACCAGTTGACTTGCTGTAGTACAACACAGGAGTATTTTAGAAGATTAGAAGACTCAAATTAAATAGAAACAGCTCTGACATCTAGGAATAATGTTCAAGCTATAAACCAAATTGCACTTCCTGTCCTAACTTACAGTTTTGGAGTGACTGACTGATTTCAAAAGGTAGTGGGTCATGTTGGACAAGAAAACAAGAAAAATGCTTCATGCTTATTTAATGTTTTATAAAAATCAGTGTTTACCAAGATTATTTATTCCCCGTACTGAAAGATGTATGGACTTCCTCAAAACTGATTACATTTATAGATCCGCAATCATAGAACTGCATTTATATCTGCTGAGCTGACCTCACAAGATCCAAATATAGTGAAAGTTTTAAAACATGAGGAGAATATGTCTAAGATGACTTCCCTGCTTAGTTTAGCAGAAGCATATCAGTGTCAAGTGGAAATGGAAATCAAACCAGAAGTAGATAAAAGTCAGGCAGCAACTGAATGTGCCAAAAAACAAAAAAAAAGTATATAAGGTGAAGGATCAGATGAGAAGGCAAAATGTGGAAAATGCATAAATATAGTTGCAAGTACAGAAAACTCTCAGAACAACCTCATGTTGATCAGGACTGAATGCAGGAATGGTTAAGGAGAGATGAATTTAAACCAAATGACGAAAAGTTAATATTGGCGGCCCAGGATAGTGGACTATGTACACTCTGGTTTACAAAGTCCATTGAACATGTGGGAGAAACAGATAAACACAGGTTTTGTAAAACAGAATTGAAAATAGTCACACATCTTGTTCCTGGGTATGATATGACTGTCTTCTGAAAGGTATAATAATGTGGCAAGACTGTTGCATTGGGGATTGTGCAAACATTATAATATTGAAGCAGCTGAGAAGTATTGAAATCATGAACCACAAAACATTATAGAAAATGATGAGGTTTATATCACATGGGATCACCCATTACCAACAGTTCAAAAAACAGATGTAAGAAAAACAGATATACTAGTCCATGAAAAGAAGACAAAAGTAGCATTGATCATTGAAACTGGTACACCCAGTGCCTGCACTACCTTATGTACAGAGAGACACAAAGTCATAAAATACCAGCATTTAAAGATAGAAATGAGGGCGATGTGGAAGAAAGATATCCAGATGGTTCCAACAGTAGTATGAGCAATGCGTTTTAAAAAACAAGAATTTACAATACTACTTAAATATGTTACCAATATATGTAACTCCATATGAATTGTAAAATGAGTCAGTTCTGGGCACATTGCATCAAAGATTGAAACAATACTAATTTCTTGAACTTTAATCATACTTTGACTTAGGAATGAGGTCAATTCCTGTTATGGTATTAGAAACCCAAAAGACTTGGAGAGATTGAATGGTGAAAGAACATAGCTATGCTCTCAGTAAAAACTCTCAAAAAGCATGTTATCAGTACTCTGTTGAGTACAATATACACAGAGAATTTATTTTCCAAGTAAAAGACAAAGAACAGCTTTCTATTGGGGAGATGAAAAAAAAAACAAGATAAGAGAAAATTAATACACTGCTATCTAATTAAGCAGGCTGCTATACTGGTTTGAATGAAAGCAAAAGTTTCATAGTCCTATCAAAAGACAGTCCTTTAAGACACTAGCTACAAAGTTTTGAGTTATAAATTCATGCAGAATAGGAGGATATAGAAGTCTGCTCAGAATGGAATACTGATTTGATCAGATGAGTTGTTATGCATGAAAGTGCTTCTCACCAGTTATAGTTTTAGATAATTTATTGCTATTTTATATTTTTACACTGATTTCATTGTGTGCATTGATTTATGTACACATTGCTAGGACAGTAATAGAGGTTTCACTTCAGTGAGTATACCTCACTCACCAAGGGAGGAGATAGTGACCAAGTAGTAACCTCCAGATTCCTGCATAATAACTATGATATCTGGCTTTCATCTTTCCTAACTAGTGGCTGCGGATGCTGGGAAAAAAGAGGGAATAAATATGTGCTCAAAACATACAGGCTAAAAAGAGTTTCTTTCACTACAAACAGAAGTTCCTGTGTTCTCATCAGACATCTTTATCAGTCTGTTTTAGATGGATTCATGGCATAAAATTAAAATGTAAACTGTTGCAATGGAAATAGTCACAGCCAAGCTAGAGATTCCCTTGAATGAAGCGACAGAAATCTCAGCACAGTTGAAAGTGCAAAATATTTTACAATGTCAGCAAACTTTTGCAGTAAAAGACTCTACAGTAAACGATAATCAGGAACAAAGAAATGACCGAGTAAGGTTGGGAAGAAAGAATTAAAGAGGTGTTGCCGTGATGTCACTGCATACTTTTCCAGGAAAGAGAAAGAGAATTTATGGCAAGTAAAAAAAAGTCATAAAATTCTTATATAAAATGGCATTAAAATATATATTTGTGTCATCATGATGTTTTACAAATTAATGTGACCATGCATTATGTCAGAAGATAAAAGAAATTGAATGATTTTGATGACATAGTTATAATTACCTGGACAAAACATTTGAAACAAAGACAATAAAATATTACATTAAAAACTGAAACCTGTTTTTCTAAGATCTTCTTTTAGATGATCTTCTTCTTCTTTCGGCTTTTCCCGGTTAGGGGTCACCACAGCGGATCACCTGTCCGCTCATGATTGGCAGTGGAGTTTTACAGTGCCGAGTCGCCAGCCCGGCACCCAACCTTCCACAGAAGGCACACACACACACACACACACTCATGCCTGGGGCCAATTTAGAGTGTCCAATCCACCTACAGCATGTCTTTGGGATGTAGGAGGAAACCAGAGCACCCGGAGGAAACCCACGTGACCACAGGGAGGACATGCAGACTCCGCACAGAAGGCATCCCAGCCGAGGATCGAACCGAAGGACCTCTTACTGTGAGGCGGCAATGCTAGCCTAGAATGGAAATCACTTTGCAAATGCAATGTCAGCATACAAATACAAAAAATACAACAAAAATACTACAAACTAAAGCAGAAATTAAGTATTACCGCTGTAGCAAGGCCCACCTCCTTTACTTCAATATAGAAATATAGAAACTCCATAAACTTACCTGTTCTGGGAAAAGTGAAACTTTTACAACCAGCAATTCAGATACTATTATGTGATACTGTGTTATAAACTGAACAACATACAAGTAATAAAATCTTTTATTTATCTATGTATCTGTTTTTTATTTATTGATTGATGTGAATGTGTTAACTGGTTAGAGCACTGATCCATGGTAACAATCAAACAGACAATAAAAAATTCCTAGGCTATAATCTGAAAATTAAAATATTGCTATTCCATGTTTAGCAATCATAATAACTCTTCAATGAACTGAGAGGAAAGCAAATATTACTAGGTAATACTATAAGCACCTGTTTCAAATGAAGTATCCAAACTTGTTACAAAGGTTAATGTCCAAATTAGTAGTAAGCTGTTTAATTCAAGATTATAGGACCCAATTTCAAAAGACGTTCCCTTAGTTTACGTGACTTATACTGGCAGTCTTGCATTTAGATCTTTTGGCCTGAGAGAATGTGATCCATGACTCTGCTCAGTACTGCAGACCCTCAAGTACAGGGTATAAAACATAATATCCATGAAATGGTCTGTACAGTCCAATGCATCATTGCCTTTTGCCTTACCCACAACTGCAGAAAGTATGATGTTTTACATGTGGGGCATATTCCTAAGATAACCTGTTTTCTTTATAGAGTAGTACTTCCTTGAAGAGTTTTCTAGCTATCACATATGGCCTGCATATTGTTTTACCATGTCTGTCGGAATTAGTTTACAGTTCTTGTGAGATAGTAGATAAACTTTTATTCCAATCCCATTACCTTGGTATTCTCTGCTATGCACATTAAAATATTTAACTCATAAAGTAGGATTGTAAGCTACCCAGTACCGATGTAGTGTTCCTCCATTGTTTCTTTTGTACTGTATATTGTGAGAAGATTTGTGTTATAATCAATAGTATTTTAAGACATTTGTTTTAAAATTTTTCAGGAGATGCCTCTTTTTGGAATATATGTGCCCTTGTTTATGTCGGTTGTAATACTTAGTCTGAAAAATCATATCTGGTGTAAATAACCATGGGGTTGGAGGGGTCAAAATTAATCATGAAGGGATCAGTTGCACTTCAATGTGGGCCTGAGAAAAAGAGATTAATATATGAAAAATGCCATTTTCAATACAGTTGCTGTAATGTTACTGTCCCTTTCCTCTCCTCAGTTTTCATTTTAAATGAGCAGTTTTATCCCAGGAAGTCCTCCTGTCTGTTACAGAGAATCATCTGCTAGAGAACCATTCCTCCAAACTATGCAATTTGACAGCACTACTCATGATGATGCTGGATGATATCCCAGCCTTCAGAGCTGAGAATACTCTGACTGTGCAGGCAGTAAGCAATGTCTTTCAGCTTATCCCTGTGGGGTCGCCAGAGTGGATCACCAGTCCGCAGATTGAATGGTAGTCATATTTTACAGTGTCGAGTTGCCAGCCCAGTGCCCAACCTTTAAAAAAGGCACACCCACACACATGCAGCTACCTACATGTCTTTTAAAACTCACTTGACTGCAATTAGGACATACAGACTCCACACAGAAGGCACACCAGTCGAGAATCAAACTGGAGAGCCTTGTGCTGTGAGGCGAGAACACTAACCGCAGTACCACCACAGTCTGACTGTGCTAGCAGTAAAGTCCTGTAATACCCAAACTACTTTTTGAGAAATTGCCTTGAAATTCCAGGCTAATAGGACTCAGGAGTGTATGACCAAGGTAAACAATCATACAGACAAAAAAAAAAACTGAAGCAAAATTGGAAAGAAATGAAAGACAGCACAGGAACAATCTGCATTTGGTGGAGCAGTCAGAATATATATCAGTAAAAAACAAGTAATCTCCGTGGTATCCCCGAATATATCAGTAAGCAACTTCTGCAGCTACTTGAAGGAACATCTAATGAAAGCCATTAACCCTGCTCCAGGAGAATCACATATAATTGAAATGGATCATGGAATTCTGCAGCCTCTTCAGCCAATGGGATCCAATTAAGACCAGCAGTGATGAAGTTACTGCATTGGGTTAACCATAAACAGGTTATCCATAAAGGAAGGATGCACCTTCCTGATGTGCAGCAGTAAGCTGAGAATTATTTAATGCTGAAGGGACAGGTTCATAACCCACAGACTGTCCATGCTATGGATTAGATTTCCCATACATGTCAAGCAGAGCACCTCACTGGCCCTCTTCAAGAGAAATCTTGATGAGTGGATGGGAAACAGAAAATTCACCCGGGAATCACTCCAGTGGCTCTACTTGACAGAGGCACTAGGAACTAAGGTTGGGTGGCATGATGCCAGGGTAATCCTATGGGCTAGGCTTGTAAAGGCTACAGGGCCATTAGCCTAGTACACAGCTATGAACCTATGAACATACAGATGCTTTTAATCCACCTATGAGACCCAAAGTTTTGGCTCGTAATAGTAAAAATGAATATACAGCTGTATATTTAAATTCGATTTTAAATCCAGTTGTACAAAGTTCACAATATTATTTGAAAGATTAATGAGTCTATTTAGATTTACTTAGAAATTGTCAGTTTAAACATATGGAAACTATTTTAATTACTACTGTGGAAGATATCATCATATGCATATAAGGAAACAGCCATAACTTGGCAAAGTGGTATTGATTATGTATGATTTTATTTAAGCAAATATACTGATTTTAGTAATACTACTATCAGTACTACTTGTTTATTATTGGGAGTAGTATTGGCAAATATTTTTTTCATAGGTTCATACTAGGCTATCTGCCCTAGGGCATTTATAAGCCTAGCCAGAATGTGTTTGGCTTTCGCCACCCATTTTAAATTTATTTTGCTATGCCCTTTTTCGAGGTTAGTATACTGTGCCACTGTCTAACAGTGACACAGAAGTGATACTCGGGGTAAACCTACGATCTCCCATCCACTCATCAAGATTCCTCTTGAAGAGAGTCAATGAGGGACTCTGCCTAACCTGGACTGGGATTTTATTCCAGAGTGAAGGGAGCCTCTGGGTTATGAATCTGCCCCTCCAGCATGTCCTATTTATTTCAATGCTGAGGTTCAAGTCTATCGAGCACGTAGCTCGATGGGATTTGGATTTTCTGAGGTGCAGCATGTCCATTAATTCCGGGTTGGACATGGCTTTATATGTCAGGCACAGATCCCCTCTGAACAGGCGGTATGCCACTGAGTAGAGCTGGAGTTTCTTTAACCGGGCAGCATATGGCATCTGTTTGAGCCCTTTGATCCTCTTGGTGAGGTACTTTTGGGGTCTTTCCAGTTGCTGCAGGTGTCTGGTAAGGTACATCCCAAAAGGGGCATTGTACTCAATTATGGGTCTGATGAGGGATGAGTAAAGAGGCACGATGACCTCCCCTGATCTAGATGTGAATCCCTTCATGATTAGGTGGGCTAAATAAAATGTTTTTCTAACCACTTTGGCCACGTGGTTGTCAAATGAGAGATTGCTATCAACTTGGGTCCCCAGGTCCCTAATTACTTCTTCTGTACTTAATGGATTACCACCTATGTGGTAATTTGTGGGCACTTTGTTTTTGCCAAAAGGGATGACTATATACTTTTTGACATTTAGCTTGAGGCCATGGCTCTGGCACCAGTTGTCTGTTTCTATGAGGCCCTTTTGGAGGATGCTTGTGTCGGCTAGAGAGTCAATTATGGCACCCAGTTTGCAGTCATCTGCGAACTTGGTCAGCCACAGTCCTTCCGTGTTGGGCTGTACCTCCGAGAAATATATACCGAACAAGAGAGGTACCAGGACTGAGCCTTGTGGGACACCACTTGTAACTGGTTTGGAGTCTGACATGGCTCCAGCAATTCTAACCATGTGGGTTCTGTCCTTGAGCCAGTTTGCAATCCATCTAGTGACATAGGGGCTTATATTTAAGCTGGTGAGCTTATCTATAATGCCCGAGTGGGGTATTGTATCGAAGGCTTTTGCGAGGTCCAGGTAGGCTGTGTGGACCACCTTCCCCTCGTCAATGGCCTTGGTGACTGTTTCAAAGAAATCAACCAGGTTTAAGAGGCAGGATCTGCCCTTAACAAAGCCAAACTGGGTAGGATCCAGTGTCTGTAGGTCCCCAATATCTTTATTTATGAGGTCCATGATGATCCTTTCCATAGCTTTGCAGACCAAGTTGGTCAGGCTTATGGGGCGATAGTTTCCAGGATCCGTTGAGGCACCACCTTTATGGAGAGGGACCACTGTTGCTGTACGCCACTCTTTGGGCACATATCCTGTAGTAAGGCTGAGATTGAACAGTAGTTTTATGTTTGGGTTTAGCTCTTCTTGGAGTTCATGTAGGACGCAGCCCAGGACACGGTCTGGTCCCATTGATGTTGTGTTTTTTGCTTTGGAGAGGGCGGCTCTTACCTGAGCATCTGAGATGTCAGGGGGGCAGCACTCTGCTGGGATATATATTTGCCCTTTTGGTGGGGAGGGGGGGGGAGTTTGCGCTGAACCTGTCAGCTAGGATGTTGGCAATGTCTGTGGGTTCAGTGTATTTTTTGTCATTTTGGACTAATTCTGAGCATATCTGGGAATTACCACCTAGGTTCCTAACATAACTAAAGAAAGCCTTCTGATTATCCTTAGTGCCCTGTGCAATTTTTCTCTCGAAGCTGGCCTTAGACAATTTTATGAGTGCCCGTAGTTTTTTGCTAATACTGATCAGTGATGCCTTCCCTTTTGGGATTTTGCTCTATCATTTAGTAGCTTCCTCCTTCTATTGTATAGTTTGTTTATGGCTGGGGTCCACCAGACAGGACACCTGCCTTTGGAGGATTGGGTCTTGGTTTTATTTGGGATCGCATGATCCATGCATTCCTGAAGGTGTTCATAGAATGCATTTATAAAGGATTCTGCGGTCTGGGCCGTATTTTCCACAGGCCCGGGGGCTTTGAAGGATTCCACCTCGGTTTTGAGGAGTGTGAAATTTGCTTTAGAGAGGTTTTTCACTGTGGTTTTCTGGGCAGGGGGTGGGGTCGGGATGTGAATATCCAGTGAGATTAGTTTATGGTCTGATCTTACCAGTGAGGGATACACTTCTGGTCTGGAGCATAGAGTCCCCATGTTGGTGATGATCAGGTCCAGTATGTTTTCCCCTCTTGTGGGAGTGGTAACAAGTTGTTCCATAGCATTTGAGTTTATAAATTCTAGGAACCTTTGGGCTAGGGTGTTGGAGCTAGAGTAATGCTCCCAGTCTATGTTTGGGTAGTTGAAGTCGCCCAATATAATGGTGTTTGAAGAGACCTTCATATTTTCCAGTGTTCTCAGAAAGGCTGAGTGGGGTTCCTGTGTTTGGGAGGGTGGTCTGTAGCAGGCTATAAACTGGAAGGCAGTTTTACCCACTGTTAGTTGCACATGGATAGTCTCTGAGGCTTCGTGCTTTGCCACCAACCTGGAGGTGTGGGTATCTTTGATGAATATCGATACTCCCCCTCCTTTTGTGGTTCGGTCCAAGTTTTGGAGCTGAAAAGTATGGTATGAGGTATAACCTGGTAGTGCTGGGGTGCTCTTGGGAGCCCTGAACCAGGTTTCTGTTACTGCACAGATATCGATGTTCTCCATGCTAAGGAGAGTTTTATGTGCGTGCATCTTGAGGTTTTGACTTCTGGCGTTAAGTAGCATTACTCTTAGTTTCTTATCCCTTGTGATACCTATGGAGGCGGGTTTGTCTTTTGAGCCTTGCCTAAAAAAGGCACTATGGGGGTAGCAAGAGCCTTTGCCAATATACAAAAGCCCAGGGGTGACAGGTGCAAGCCGTCCCTAGCGAAGCATCGTGGCTTGTCGAGCATATCATCCTAAGCTGACAGGCATTGGATCCCCTTTGAATGACACCAGTACTTAAGCCAATTGTTGAAATTGATCATCTTGTCTTCATATTGTGGCATAATTCTTGGTGAGGGTAAGATGCTACTCAAGGTCAGGGTCATACCGGCCTGGGCTACATGCTCAGAGAGCTCCTTTATGTCTCTTTTCATGTAGTCCAGGGAGGTACGTCTCAGGTCATTCACACCAGCATGGACAATGACTGAGTCATATTTGTACTTGCCTTGGAGTGACCTGAGTGCTTGTGTTATGTGGTGGATCCTAGTGCCCGACAGACTGCTCACCATGACCCTCTCCTTGTTCAGCCTTGTGAGCGGGACGTCAGTGTGCCTGACGATAGAGTCACCTATTACAAGTGTATCAGGTGTGTTGTTTAGTCTTAAGGGCTGTGACTGTTCGGCACACTGGCTTTGTGAGATATGTGTTGCACGTGTCTTGTTTTGGGGTAGCGGTTGCTTGGGTGTCTGCTTTGGAGGTCTCTGCTGCTTAGGCAGATCTTTAATTAGAGCCTCTGAGTATGTTTTTGTGTGATTATGTGTTTGGTTTGCTGTCGTGGTAGGTCTATGTGAGACTGGAATTGTAGTGAGTGTGGTTTCCTTCTCCTCCTGACTGGTTATGCCAGTACTGAGTTGAGCGAGCTTAGCCTCCAGTTTGGCTATATGGTTGCATCTCTCACATGTGTTGGAATTTGTTGGGAGGAGGAGAGGGTTGTCTGTATACACGAGGCAGTTGTAACATTGCCTCAAGATTCCCAGATTCACCAGCTGGACCAGAGAGGAGATTGACAACTGACCTTTGGACATGCTAGAATAATACTGGGAATTCCTTAATAATTGAAAACAAGGGCCAGTGGGGAGTGAGGGTGTAGTGATTTTAATTTTTAGTGCTGACTTATATAATTGCTTTAGCGCGCAAGTGCCAGGTAACTTAAGTGCAATGAGTTACAGGTAACTTAAATGCAAAAACGACAAACAGTAACTTTCTTTCAAGTGAAACAAGGAAATAAGTACAGTAAGCAATGCAGATATCACTAGTGATCCACAAAAGCACTGAGAAGCTGCGTATTAGGTGGAATTAGCATTCCAGGGAAATAACAAGCAAACAAACAACAAGCATATAAACAAAGCTAGATTCAGCAGGCCTGGATCTAGTCTATGCTACAGCAAACAAGGTGTACCAATTTCAGTAAGATACAGTTCAAATATTCAGGCACTATAAACCTCTAACCAGAAATTCCCAGCTCAGAAGGGCAGAGTCCAGCCTCTTCTCCCACAAGAGTGCAGACCACGAACCTTCTTAATGTAAAATAACTGGCCTGAAGCCCAAGTGCATAAACCAGAACTAATACACTTTAAGAATAACAGACACTGTGTTCTCAATCAGCAGTTCCCAACTTAGAAGGATGAAAGCTACCTGTCCTGCCACCACAGTGCATGCCACAAACCGTCCTAATGTAAAACAACTGGTCTGAAGCCCAAGTGCTTAATCCAAAAGACTTAGAATGATAGCTACACTTTAATCAAGTTACTACCAAGCAGTAATAAATACAATGGAATACTTTAGAGAATGCCTGGATTAGTGCTCAAGTTACACAAACAAAGCTAGATCCAGCAGGCCCGAATCCAGTCTATGGCACAGCAAACAAGGTGCACCAACTTCAGTAAGAAGCAGTTCAGATATGCATGCACTATAAGCCTTTAACCAGAAATTCCCAGCTCAGAAGGGCAGAGTCCAGCCTCTCCTCCCACAAGAGTGCAGACCACGAACCCTCTTAATGTAAAATAACTGGCCTGAAAGCCCAAGTACTTAAACCAGAATTAGTACACTTTTAGAATAACAGACACTGAGCCCTCAATCAGCAGTTCCCAACCTAGAAGGATGTAAGCTACCTGTTCTGCCACTACAGTGCAGACCACAAACCCTCTCAGTGCAAAACAACTGTTCCGAAGCCCAAGTGTTTAAACCAAAAGGCTTAGAATGAGTTAGACCAAGCAGTAATAAATACAATTGAGTACTTTTAAGATGATGCAAAAGTAAAATAAAGTAGGTAGAAACACAAGTACAGTAAAAGCAGATGACATTTTTTTTTTTTTTTTTCTGAACAACTACTGAGATCAAAGAAACAGATTTGTGTGCTGAAACTAGAAAACTGGCTAGTTATAAGAAAAAAAAACTAAGCTAGAAGGCTTCCCTCCATCACAGAAGGGCTTGGGGGCTCAAAAGCCTACACATAGTCTATACCACTTAACAGGAAAGACAGGAAACAAGCTTAATTTTTTTTGTGTTTCCCAGATGCTCTCTTTGTACACAGTAGGAGTGCCTGAAATCAGAATATGATCTCACTGCACTCAGTTGAGTGAGCAAATGAGATGGGCCCAGAAGGAGTATCCAAACACAAATTTACAAGAGGGGCAGGCAGTTTCAAGGCCACTAAGATTAACACCAAAACAAAAACAGGGAGGGTGGGTGGGACTAACTGAAGAGCAGAGTCAAAACTTACAGTTCAGTTAATATTCCTGCAACACACAGTTAAAATCAATTTAAATACT
This sequence comes from Protopterus annectens, assembly GCF_019279795.1. NCBI lineage: Eukaryota > Metazoa > Chordata > Ceratodontiformes > Protopteridae > Protopterus > Protopterus annectens. The sequence continues at coordinate 495,239,934 of NC_056741.1, forward strand.
GTATTTTTTGGAAAAAAAGTGCAGATAAAGGTACTTAAATTCTCTTATACGTCCAGTTGAATACAGCAAGTTCTTAGCCGGGCAAAGCTGAGGTTTTTAAGCAGAAAATATTTCACACTGTACCACTTAAATAGGCAAGGACAGGAAATCAAAGAATGTGGCTACCCCAACAACTGCAATTACTAGCAAATAACAAAATTCAGCAAACACTGACTAACTTCCAGTACACTTAGTATTCCTGCAACACACAGTTAAAATCAATTTAAATACTGTATTTTTTTGGAAAAAAAGTGCAGATAAAGGTACTTAAATTCTCTTATACGTCCAGTTGAATACAGCAAGTTCTTAGCTGGCCAAAGCTGAGGTTTTTAAGCAGAAAATATTTCACACTGTACCACTTAAATAGGCAAGGACAGGAAATCAAAGAATGTGGCTACCCCCACACCTGTAATTACTAGCAAATAACAAAATTCAGCAAACACTAACTAACTTCCAGTTCAGTTAATATTCCTGCAACACACAGTTAAAATCAATTTAAATACTGTATTTTTTGAAAAAAGCGCAGATAAAGGTACTTAAATTCTCTTATACGTCCAGTTGAATACAGCAAGTTCTTAGCCGGCCAAAGCTGAGGTTTTTAAGCAGAAAATATTTCACACTGTACCACTTAAATAGGCAAGGACAGGAAATCAAAGAATGTGGCTACCCCACACCTGTAATTACTAGCAAATAACAAAATTCAGCAAACACTGACTAACTTTCAGTTCAGTTAATATTCCTGCAACACACAGTTAAAATCAATTTAAATACTGTATTTTAAAAAAAAAAAGTGCAGATAAAGGTACTTAAATTCTCTTATACGTCCAGTTGAATACAGCAAGTTCTTAGCCGGCCAAAGCTGAGGTTTTTAAGCAGAAAATATTTCATACTGTACCACTTAAATAGGCAAGGACAGGAAATCAAAGAATGTGGCTACCCCCACACCTGTATTTACTAGCAAATAACAAAATTCAGCAAACACTGACTAACTTCCAGTTCAGTTAATATTCCTGCAACACACAGTTAAAATCAATTTAAATACTGGATTTTTTTGAAAAAAAAGTGCAGATAAAGGTACTTAAATTCTCTTACATGTCCAGTTGAATACAGCAAGTTCTTAGCCGGCCAAAGCTGAGGTTTTTAAGCAGAAAATATTTCACACTGTACCACTTAAATAGGCAAGGACAGGAAATCAAAGAATGTGGCTATCCCCACACCTGTAATTACTAGCAAATAACAAAATTCAGCAAACACTGACTAACTTCCAGTTCAGTTAATATTCCTGCAACACACAGTTAAAATCAATTTAAATACTGTATTTTTTTGGAAAAAAAGTGCAGATAAAGGTACTTAAATTCTCTTATACGTCCAGTTGAATACAGCAAGTTCTTAGCCGGCCAAAGTTGAGGTTTTTAAGCCTGTTTCAGAATAACATTTACTAACAATTAAAAGGGGTTGCCATGGGAGCTAGGATGGCAGCTGTGTTTGACAATGTAGTTATGGCTTGGTTGGAAAAAGATTTTTACCTAAACATCCTTTATTTTATGTCACGTTTCATAGAAAATTTACCAGTGATTTAATATTTATATGGAAAAGTACTTGGAGTGAATTTTTTACATTTTTTGATGAAATTGATGATAGTACTACATTTTTGAAATGTACTATTGGTACTAAACATTTAACTACATTTTTTTAGATTTGGCAATTACTATGGATACAGATAAACATAAATTACATAGTCAATATTTCACAAATCTACATTGGTCAGTAGCTATTTTCACTTTGATAATATGCATCCACACTTCGTGAAATGGAATGTGGTTAGAGTTCAGTTCATTTGGCTGAGTAAATTAGTGAGTAATGATGAGATCTTCTTACAGGAATTAGATGTACTGACGTCTTTATTTGTTGACTGGGGGTATCCATTAAACATATTGCGTGATATAGCCGATGAAATTATTAATAAAAGGACAGATATTTTTCAAACTATCCTAATTAGTGGTTATAAAGCAAAAACTGGTAGTTGTGTTAAAACTGTTTAAATTTGCCTGTGTATAAGCCTCATGCTTGAGTGGGTTTGTGCTCAGTTTATCGAAGCTGCTCAACGTTTGGCAATTTTAGCCAGATGTCTAGAGTACATTTGCATTGAAATCCAAGGCATCCACTGATAAAAACTGAAAAATAAATATATTTTAAGCCAGCACTGTACTTTGTTAACTGTATTATTTTATTTATTTATTTATTTTACATTTGTTGACCGGGAATGTCTGACTGAGCCGAGGCCCTTTTTCAGCAGAGGCCCGGGTAGAAAAGCTCCAGTATATACAAGTATAACATTAAGTACATTAGCAGAGATTTTATGCAAGTTGAATACAGCTAAATCTTATACAGATAACAATTGGTTATACATATATTAGTTAAGCAGAAAGGAATATAAAGTACAAAAATCAGGTGTTTTTTTTTTTTTTTTTTTTTTTTTATCAAATCAGACCAGTAGTTATGTGAGTATTACAGAGAGCAGTACATAGATTGAGGAAAAGTTGAGAATGGAAACTTTTCAAGGAGGGTTTGAGCATTGGCAGATCCATTTCTTATTGAAATATTCATTTAGTGTTAGTTTAAACTGTTTGGGATGTGCCTGTGTTCGAATCTCAAGGGGAAGTTTGTTTCATTCAATAGAGGGGCTGTGGCTATATATGTTTTGTCCTGCTTTAGATTTTGGCTTGTAGATTTTTAGAAGGTCTTGGGAAGAGCTACGGAGGTTTCTTGTAGGAGCATAATGGGAGATAATAGAGTGTAAGGCTGGACAGAAAGATGGCTGATATAGGATTGAGTGTATGGTTTGGAGCTGAAAGACAAGGAGGAGTTGGGGCATTTCAAGCCAGTTTAAGTATCTTAGTGAGAGACAGTGGTGAGATCTGTAGGGTTGTTGGGTTGCAAATCTAGTTACTTTCTGATAAGTAGTCTGAAGTCTAGCAAGGAGAGAGGAGTTAAGGTTAGTAAGAATTTGAGAGCAATATGTTAAGCAGGGAAGAAGATAGGCATGAATGAGGGTTATTCTGGCTTCCTGAGTAAGAAATGTGTTATTTCTAAATAGTAGACTGAGCTTAAGGTGGGTTTTCCTGATACAATTATTTATGTGAAGATCAAATTTTATTTGGTCATCAGTTGTAATACCAAGGAGTTTTGAACTTGATTCAGCTACAATTGGTGTCTGATTGAGTGACTGGATAGCAAAGGAGGTCTTGATGTGGTTAGCTGTTTTAGGGAGGAAGAGTAGGAGTTTCATTTTTTTAGAGTTTAGGATGAGTTGGTTGTTGGAGAGCCATGTTTCTACTGAGTTAAAGGATGACTGGGTAGCTGTTAAGAGTTCTGTGTGAGAGTTAGTTATAGTTATAACTGTAGTGTCATCAGCATATTGTATAATAGAGGAGTGTGGGCAGAAGGTATAGAGCAAGTTTGTTAAGATGTTGAAAAGTAATGGCCCTAAAATGGATCCTTGAGGGACTCCCATTTGTATTTGTAGTGGAGTTGATAGAGCAGTATCCCATTTTACAGATTGGAATCTCTCTCTAAGATAGCTTCAAACCATGCCACTGCATCAGGACAGAAATTGAGGTTGGATAGTTTGTTTAGTAGTAGAGAGTGAGAGACAGTATCGAAGGCCTTAGAGAGGTCAATAAAGAGACAGGAGATAAGTTTATGGTCATCTCTGGCCAAGGAAATAGTATTAAGAAATGATAGGAGTGCCGTGTAGGTACTATGCTTTGGTCAAAAACCATGTTGAGTAGGTGTAAGTAAGTTTTCCTGTGAGAGATGATCCATGACATGAGTATGAATGCACTTTTCAAGAACTTTAGATAGAGGGGAGAGGATAGCAATAGGCCTAAAGTTAGAGATTTCAGTGGCGTTACCTCCTTTGTGGATAGGTATGGTATTCAAGTGTTTCCAGATGAAAGGTAGTTTAGATTCTAAGATGGAGTGGTTTATGAGGATAAAGATAGATTGAATTACTGCTTTATTTTTGTTGTTTGTGACTGCTTTTTAATCTGCACTTTGAAATTGTATTTCATTGCTTTATATAGTATAGACTAAATTCAGACCAGCTGAATCTAGACTGGTATCACTGTGCTCTTAAGCCAGCCATCTTCCATTAAGATGGCCTCCATTCACCCTTGTGGCAGAAGTGTGTAGGTCAGGACCCATCTAACTTGGGGATTGCTGCAGAAAGGCTCAGTATGGGGCTTTCCCACTGGTAGCTTGTCTTAAAACTGTTGAATTTCACCTGTATATAAGCCTTGCATTTTCCCCTTGCTGTGCACCACACAATGGGGTTTAGCAGTGCTCTGTATAGATGCAAACACCTGAGAACATTATTTTTCCCTAGAGGCCTTCCAGTAGAACCACCCAATCTTCTCTGCTGAGAAAAGACCAACTCAGTTGCGGTCTAAGCAGCATTTTCATACTTATCATCTACAACCTACACTACACCCACTGACTTTGCTACTTTAAGTCAAACTAATCCACTAATTAAGACAAAATTCTAAGTCTAGCTAGCCACTTCCTTCCCAAATGCCACATTCAGAAAAATCCACTTCCTTCCCAAATACCACATTCAGAAAAATCCTGCCAAAATGGATGGTAGTTTTCCATCATTTCTCCTGTCAGCTTGATTGATATGGGCATCTTAAGACAATGCATCAATTGCTTCATGTATACTGACAACCATTTGCTCCTAATTCAAACTAATACCCTATGTCTTCTTCTTTCGGCTTTTCCCAGTCAGGGGTCGCCACAGCAGATCATCTGTCCACTCATGATTCACAGTGAAGTTTTACAGTGTCGAGTTGCCAGCCTGGTGCCCAACCTTCCACAGAAGGCACACACACACGCACTCACACCTAGGGCCAATTTAGAGTGTCCAGTCCACCTACTGCATGGCTTTGGGATATGGGAGGAAACCGGAGGAAACCCACTCGACCACAGGGAGGACATACAGACTCCACACAGAAGGCACCCAAGCCGAGGATCGAACCGGAGAACCTCTTGCTGTGAGGCAACAATGCTAACCACTACACCACCGTGGCCACCCTAAACTAACACCCTATGTGAGAGATGCAAATAAACTGTGGAATTGGAGTCGATTCTCTCACTTAAAAACAAACTGGACATCAAACAGTTTGTCAGCACACACACTTCACCTGTCAAGCAAACCTCACCTCTCACAGAAAATAAGGTCATGACACATAAACCCACATACATGGAGGTAATCACTAAAAGCCTACCAAATGAACAGAGACCTCTCAAATGCATACCACCCATACTCACTACTAAGCAAAAAGAGACCACTACACATACCAACCTCTCAACAAATAAGCCCCTAAGGCAAAACACATCAAATGTCTTGGTCATAGGTGACTCTATAGTGAAACACACAGATGTCCCCAACACCAGACTGGATAAGGAGAAGGTCACAGTCAGCTGCCTATCAGCTGCTAGGATCCGACAGATCATGCATGCACTCAGGTCACTCAATAACAAGTGCCACTATGACTCTGTCATAGTCCATGTTGGAATGAATGACTTGAGACCAACCTCTGTGGACTATATGAAGAGAGACATAATGGAACTTTCTGATTATGTGTCCCAGACAGATATGTCCCAAGCCCTAAGCAGTATCCTACCCTCACCCAGGCTGATGCCACAGTATAAACAATATAAACAAAAAATGATTGACTTCAACAATTGGCTTAGCTTCTTTTGTCAGTCTACGGGGGATCCAGTATCTGTCAGCCTGGGAGGATATGGTAGACAGACCTCACTTGCTTTGTTACAGATGGTCTGCACCTGTCTCCCCTGGGCTTTTGGATACTGGCAAAAGCCTTTGCCTCCCCCATAGTGCTTCTTTTAAATAATGTCAAAACAACAACTTTTTCAACGTAACAAAATCTAATCTAGACAAAGACAGGGTCATGCTGTTTAATGCTAGGAGTTAAAAGATGAAACTGCACTCCTTGGAAGCATTCTTCACCTTGGAGGATGTTGACATCTGTGCAATTAACTAGACATAGTTCAAGGCCACTGAGAGCACCCCAGTTGTGCAAAACTCCAATGCCTTTCACACATTCAGACCTCAAAATGAGCATGAAGGAACCAAAGGTGGAGGTGTACCCATCTTCATTAAAACCAAATACACTTTGAGACTGGTCAAACAGCATGACTCTCTCAAAGTATTCCATGTCCAATTAAATACTGAGAAAGTAGCATACCACATGATTACTAGCTAAAGATCCCCCACCATGAACCAGGATAAGCACACTGCCTACCTCAATTTACTGGAATCCCTTGACATGCAGCTCAACACTTCAGTCATGGGAGATTTCAACTATCCTTCCATAGACTGGGGGATGTATATGAGCAAAAACGTGCTCACCCAGAGTTTCCTGGACTTTGTTAACACAAATGCTCTAGATCAGATAGTCTGCACCCCCACTAAAGACTTTAATGTTCTGAACATAGTATTCACCAACATGGGGGGGGTCACTGTACTTCCCCATGCGTGATGTCCTCCCTGGTTAGGTCAAGCCACAAATCAGTCTTGTTTGAAGTAACTACTGGAACTGACACCCTCACAGGAGCAAAAATTATAAAAAACTTCACTAAAGCTAACTACAGCCTACTAAGCAATGGTATAAAAAGCTTCATACCACCCGCAATCACAGACATCACATGGAGAAGTGCACGTAAATGCCCTGTACAAACAATTAAGTGACTGCATAAACTCTGCTGTACCTGACCAGATCAAAACCAGGTCTTCCTGTAAAAACAAACCACTATGATGGACTTCAAGTATAAACAGATTATATAATAAGAGGAAGAAACTGTTTCTAAAAGCAAAAGAGATATCCCTCTGCAAACGAAGAGTTCCCCTCCTATGCGTAAACAAGAAAATTTGCAACCAGGCCAAATGCTTAGTTGTCAAAAATAAAAAAGAATACTTCCAAAATATCTAAAATTAGCATAGACAACACCCCAAAATTTTCTAGCATGCTATAAACTCCTTGCTCCACCCAGGAACTCACAATAACCCCTGCCCTAACCCAGAAAAAAACACCCTCTGAGACAACCTAACTCTAATACTTACTTTATTTACACCATTGCAAAACTAACTACCTCCTTCCCACCCATCAACACTAACCCACAAACAGCACCATCAAGACTTACCACCACTACCCCTCTACCAACTTTCTCACTATCACCCATTCCAACATCCACCATCCAAAAACTTCTCCATAAACTAAAACGTTGTACTAACGCCCCAGATAACCTACCTGCAGAATACTTACAACTAGCTGCCTCCTCCATTGCTTATCCTGCAAGTATCCTCCTCAATAGGTCCATTCAAAAATCATACATACTCGACATTTGGAAGAAAGCATTTGTCCTTCCACGTCACAAAGGTGGCTTCAACTGAGAAATCTCAAACTTCTGTCCTATCGCTATACTTCCCCCATCTCCAAAATACTAGAGAAATGCATTCACACCCAGCTCATAAGCCATACTCTCCCCTACTCAACACAGCTTTAGGCCCAGACATAGCACCAACACTGCCCTAAGTTCCTTCTTGGACACAGTTAATAGAGCTTGTGATGCTGGTTCAATCGTCTCTGCTCTCTTTCTTGATTTGTCTAAAGCATTTGATACTATCTCCCTCTCTCTTCTACTTACTAAACTCTCTAACCTCAACCTGTCTTCCCCTACTCTAAAGTGGCTTACTAGCTATCTCAGCAATAGATAGCAATCTATAAATGGCAGCACTCTTCTTCCCTTTTCATCAGCACAAACACAGGTGGCCCCCAAGGTTCAATTCTAGGTCCCCTCCTATTCAGTATATTTGTCATTGACTTTTATAATATTCTGACCAACAGCCCTGTTATCCAATACGCTAATGATTCACCCATCATTTGCTCTTCTAAATCTCCCACTGTTTTACAGCATCTTACCCAAGAAGCTTTCACTTCTACTGAAACCTGAATGTCCCAAAACCATCTTGCCCTCAACCCCAATAAAACCAAACTCTTAGTATTCACCCCCACTAAAACCAGCCCTATTGACAAAGCTCTTCTCTCTATCCATTCCCAAATCAACACTACCATTGAAGTCATCCCCAGCACTAAACTGTTAGGTGTCATCATTGACGACAAATTAACATTTGACCATCATATCTACAGCAACATTAAAAAAAACATCAAAAGCTTGGTGCCCTCTAGAGACATAACTACTTTCATAGCCACTCCACTAAAATAGCCCTAGCTTCATCCTTCCTGCTTCCAACTCTACTATTTGGTGTGCCCATCCTCACAAGTTTACAGTCCAACTTAAAAACAAAACTAGACTCCTGCTACAACAAAGTCGCTAAATTTGCCACTAATGAAAAATTTTCCACCAACCACTGCTCCTCATTGTACCAACTCAACTGGCTTAAATCCCCTCATCATCTCACGTATCTACAATTAACTACAGCCCACAAAATAATCTACCGACCTGAATCCTGCACTTCTTTGTCCTCTCTAATGAGCCTATACCATCCTAATAGCCAACTCAGGTCTGAAAACAAAATACTACTGTCAGTCAACAAACCCAAGCTCTCAGGAGGCCAAATGTTGTACTCTCATACTGTCTCTAAGTTATGGAATAATCTTCCTACTTCACTCAGAACTATCAGCAATTGGGCCACCTTCAAAAAAATCACTCAAATCACATATCTCTTCTCACTGGCTATGCTCCTGCACCACTTACTTCAGCACCTAACTCCTTTCTCTGGAATCTCAACTTGAATCTTTTACACTACAAACTTTTCGTCTCCTTCTCTCTTCCCAACATACTCCTTTCTGTCTCCACTGCATATCTCTTTCTCCTGTAGCTCTTCTATCTCCTTTTCCACTCTATAGCACTTCTCCACTGCTAAGTATACTGAAGATGCATATGCCAACTGTAAAAAACAAGTAATCTCCGTGGTATCCCCAAAGTCTCAAAACAACCCACTAAAGTGTAGTGGGTTTAAAAACAAAACAGTGTAAGAAACTTCTCTGCGTGGAAGATTTTCAGTCCATATATTTCTAGTTAATCACTGTATATTAATCAGATCAGACAATAGTAGTAGAAGTAGCAAACGTAAACACATCAAGTCAAAAAGTAGTAATAGAAAATATATAATTCTACAGCATTATTAAGTATTTGAAAGTAATCCAAGCAAGGCAGGCAGTCTGTTTCCAGTCGAAAATCCTTTATTAAGTACACAGACAAGCGATCCAAGTAAAACAAAAATAGAGTAATAATTTCCTCACAAGCTTTCTAAATATATATATACTTTTTATCAGGCATGGGAGTGGCTTATTGTGCTGTAAAACAAAGTGTTATTGGTACACATGTTTAAATTCACATCCCTTCCCCCATCAGTGTGACATTCGAGCTGGTTCTGTACATTTTGTATATTTATACAGCAAGGTGATAGTTTTTATTGCCCTTATTTAAAGAAGATCATTAAAACCAGTGCCACTTTCTTTACCTTCAGTGTATGAAATAATGTTACCACCCCTCTTATCTGGGGTGATAACTTCTAACACCCTGAATAAAAATTCATGGTCAATACCATGCTGGATAACATGTTTAGCTACGGCATTATGTAACATACCCTTCCTGATGTGATATCTATGTTCTCTCATCCTATCTCGAAGTGGGCGGTTGGTCTTGCCCACATAGAAGGAGGAGGAACAGATCTTACAGACAGCTAAATATACTACTTGTGCAGTCATGCAATTCGCATCAGCTCTCATATAAAATATCTTATGTAGATCTGGATAAAAAACTGTGCACTGCCAACAATGAGCGAGCAAAAATTACATTGACCACAAGGTTTAGTACACCCTGTCTTATTAGGACGTCTATCAGGCTTAGGGTAACATAGTAACCTTTTTAAGTTACTTTTATTCTTAAACAAAAAATGTGGTACATCCCCAACTATCTGTTTAAGATCTTCATCAACTTGCAGGACACTCCAATATTTATTAACAATCTCCCTGACCTCAAAATGGTCAGATGAGAAAAACGTAGAAAACCTTACATGAGGCTCAGTACTTTTTTCTATGACTCCACTACTAGCACAAACAGGTCCAAAATATGGCATTGCTACTGTTGAGCATAACTTATATGCTTCTTCCAAATAGTGATTCACCTCTCCTATTTCATACCCTCTAACTAATAATCTGTTCCTTAAACTTTCCAAATCATTCATGAACCCACTATCCATAGGATTTAATCTAGAGGCCCTAATGGCCTGTCCTTTTATAATATTTCTAAATATGAAGGGTGGGTGCATACTAGATCTCAAAAGTAACATATTACAATGACATGCCTTTCGATAGACACCTGTGTTTATGAGGCCACTAGGTAACCTCTCAATATAAAGATCTAAGAACTCAATTTATGCTTGGAGTGTTGCATAGTGAATTTGAGACAAGTAGTTAAATCATTCATGATGGTGTACATAGATGTCAACTGTGTTGACGTCCCCTTCCATAAAACAAAAAGGAACCGTCGATAAACAACTACATGTTTCTTAAATAACACCTCACGAAATAATACATGCTCTTCCCAGTGTGCTAAAAACATGTTGGCGTAGCTATTCGCACATGGTGTGCCCATAGCTACGCCATCACATTGTCTATAAATAACATCTTTGAACATAAAGATGTTATTTTCAAGAACCAATTCTAAAAAATGATCAATCAATCTATCATAATTTCTGAATAGTCACTATGCTGTCTAAGATATGCAGAGGCATAAATAAGTCCAAGTCCATTCGGAATGACTGTATAAAGGGATTGGACATCAAATGTGACAAACAGGCAATCATTTATAGACCCTTGCTGCTTAATACATTCATAAAGTTCAATGAGGAATTGTTTGGAATCTCGTAACACAAAGATATTGTTATTCAATACATGCCTAAGATGTTTCTCAATGAAAACCGATAGATGTTCAGTAACCCAACCTCTGCCTGAGACAATAGGTCTCATAGGTGGATCAGTTGGGTCCTTATGTATCTTAGGTAGTCCATGTATAATAGGAATAACAGGTGTCCGAATGGAAAGATAATCAAATAACTCTCTATTAAATTACTTTTGAAAATATCCAATAAAACAAAACCTACATAGCTAATTGTTTCTTGCACAGCTTCAATAGTAATAATCTCATAAAACTTATCATGTAACATGGTTTCCATAGATATATCATAGTGTGATAAATCCATGACCACAACTCCACTACCCTTGTCAGCAAGTCTAATGATAATAGTGGAGTCATCTTGTAGTTTTTTAAGACTAGATCTCTCCTTAAAGGTAAGATTGTCATGCTTCTTAAACTTCCTATTTTTCCTGTTGTTATAGTAGCTATGCAACTCATCCTCTGTTAATTTCAAAAATGTCTCAACTAGAGGATGATTAACAGGAACATATTCACTCAAATTCTTAAATACAAATCCACTGATTTCAGTTGGATCATTATAATATCCTTTGTATAAATACTTAAGCATCACACTCCTACAAAATAATTTGAGATCAGTTATAGTGTCTCTCAACCTGCTCTGATTTTTAGGGATAAAGTTTAACCCTTTACTTAGTAGACTAATATCATCTTTTGTTAATATCACACTAGATAAATTATATACTAATGCTTGTTTGTCCACATTTTCTTCAGGGTTTGATGATGTAAGGGTTCCCCTGACAATTTTGTTTTCTGTCTGCCCCGACTCATGGAGCGTGATCTCCGTGGACCTTTCTCCATTCGTACAGGCAAAGGAAAAGACAAATCATAATTTATACTGGGCTCAGCATAATCACTCTTAGTCTTAGGTCTGACTACAGGCTCAGGTTTATCAGATAATACAGGCTTATTCTTGACTACATGCACATCTGGGTACAGATTAATATCTGAGTGCATACTAGGATGCATAATATGTATAACATCTGTTGAATCATTACAATTACAAATTGTCTGCAGCAACTTCATTAATTAATACTTTTTCATTGACTGATCCAACCGTATCATTTGTTGTAACATTTTCAAAACACCTTTGTGGTTGAATAGATTCTACAATAACAGCATTCTCATATTCTTTCCTTTCAACAATGGCATCAGACATAGCTGTCTTATTATGTGCTATTAGTCTACTAAGTAAAGGGTTAAACTTTATCCCTAAAAATCAGAGCAGGTTGATAGACACAATAACTGATCTCAAATTATTTTGTAGGAGTGTGATGCTTAAGTATTTATACAAAGGATATTATAATGATCCAACTGAAATCAATTGATTTGTATTTAAGAATTTGAGTGAATATGTTCCTGTTAATCATCCTCTAGTTGAGGCATTTTTGAAATTAACAGAGGATGAGTTGCATAGCTAGTATAACAACAGGAAAAATAGGAAGTTTAAGAAGCATGACAATCTTACCTTTAAGGAGAGATCTAGTCTTCAAAAACTACAAGATGACTCCACTATTATCATCTGACCTGCTGACAAGGGTAGTGGAGTTGTGGTCATGGATTTATCACACTATGATATCTCTATGGAAACCATGTTACATGATAAGTTTTATGAGATCATTACTATTGAAGCTGTGCAAGAAACACTTAGCTATGTAGGTTTTGTTTTATTGGATATTTTCAAAAGTAATTTAATAGAGAAAGATTTATTTGATTATCTTTCCATTCGGACACCTGTTATTCCTATTATACATGGACTACCTAAGATACATAAGGACCCAACTGATCCACCTATGAGACCTATTGTCTCAGGCAGAGGTTGGGTTACTGAACATCTATCGGTTTTCATTGAGAAACATCTTAGGCATGTATTGAATAACAATATCTTTGTGTTACGAGATTCCAAACAATTCCTCATTGAACTTTATGAATGTATTAAGCAGCAAGGGTCTATAAATGATTGCCTGTTTGTCACATTTGATGTCCAATCCCTTTTCACAGTCATTCCGAATGGACTTGGACTTACGTATGTCTCTGCTTATCTTAGGCAGCATAGTGACTATTCAGAAATGATGATAGACTTGATTGTTAATTTTTTAGAATTGGTTGTTGAAAATAACATCTTTATGTTCAAAGATGTTATTTATAGACAATGTGATGGCATAGCTATAGGCACACCATGTGCGAATAGCTATGCCAACATGTTTTTAGCATACTGGGAAGAGCATGTATTATTTCGTGTGGTGTTATTTAAGGAACATGTAGTTATTTATCGACAGTTCGTGGACAACCTTTTTCTTTTATGGAAGGGGACGTCAACACAGTTGACATCTATGTACACCATCATGAATGATTTAACTACTTGTCTCAAATTCACTATGCAACACTCCAAGCATAAAATTGAGTTCTTAGATCTTTATATTGAGAGGTTACCTAGTGGCCTCATAAACACAGGTGTCTATCGAAAGGCATGTCATTGTAATATGTTACTTTTGAGATCTAGTATGCACCCACCCTTCATATTTAGAAATATTATGAAAGGACAGGCCATTAGGGCTCTAGATTAAATCCTATGGATAGTGGGTTCATGAATGATTTGGAAAGTTTAAGGAACAGATTATTAGTTAGAGGTTATGAAATAGGAGAGGTGAATCACTATTTGGAAGAAGCATATAAGTTACGCTCAACAGTAGCAATGCCATATTTTGGACCTGTTTGTGCTAGTAGTGGAGTCATAGAAAAAAGGATTGAGCCTCATGTAAGGTTTTCTTCGTTTTTCTCATCTGACCATTTTGAGGTCAGGGAGATTGTTAATAAATATTGGAGTGTCCTGCAAGTTGATGAAGATCTTAAACAGATAGTTGGGGATGTACCACATTTTTTGTTTAAGAATAAAAGTAACTTAAAAAGGTTACTATGTTACCCTAAGCCTGATAGATGTCCTAATAAGACAGGGTGTACTAAACCTTGTGGTCAATGTAATTTTTGCTCGCTCATTGATGGCAGTACACAGTTTTTTCATCCAGATCTACATAAGATATTTTATATGAGAGCTGATGCGAATTGCATGACTGCACATGTAGTATATTTAGCTGTCTGTAAGATCTGTTCCTCCTTCTATGTGGGCAAGACCAACCGCCCACTTCGAGATAGGATGAGAGAACATAGATATCACATCAGGAAGGGTACGTTACATAATGCCCTAGCTAAACATGTTATCCAGCATGGTATTGACCATGAATTTTTATTCAGGGTGTTAGAAGTTATCACCCCAGATAAGAGGGGTGGTAACATTATGTCATACACTGAAGGTAAAGAAAGTGGCTGGATTATTTTATTGAGAACTGACAGAGGATCAGGGCTCAATGAAAGGGCATCAATTAAACCCAATATGAGACAGCGTAGACACATAAAATAATTTGTATACTCTATGTATATATGGCTGCCCTACTAATATATTGTTTTTATATTTACATATATATTTTTACATATTTTTTGTATCTGCATTTATATATTTTATATATTTTCGTGTTTATGTAAATGTTTTGTGTCATACTGATATGCATCTATTTTCATTTTTCTGTTTTTTAGGCTTATGAGAGTTACATATTACAATTTTTATCTATAGGTATTGTCTCTTTAAATGGATAGGTAGGTTTAATTTATTTACCTTGATTGGTTAATTAATTTTATGTCATATATATATATATATATATATATATACAGAGTCATTTGCTGTGTTTTTTAATATGGATCTGATGAAGCTTATGTAGTGAAAGCGCTCATCCATTTATAATTGAATAAACTTTTGTGGATTTTACTATCATTGACTGGACTCTACTTGTGGATTTTACCATCTGGATATTCTTGAATTTTTGTATACTGGCTTGAGTCCTTACTTCTGCTCCTGTTCCGCTTGTACATTTGTACACATTTCTTGCATAAAACTAATGTTTGTTATATACTTTGCTTTATTTTATCACATATAAATGGGAAATTTGCAGCTCAAGTAATTTCATCTACCAGGAGATGGGTATAAGAAAACAAGCCTGGGAAACATCAAGCATTCTGAATGAAAGGAAAAGCCATAATTCAAGTGACCTCCCAGTGGGAGGGCAAGGATAGCATAGTGAGGAGAGAGGGTATCAATGCAGACATCCAGAAGTATTATAACCAATAATATTCAGATGAATATAGTAAATACAGAGTGGAAGAAGAGGGTCCATGAGGTTCTGACCAAAGCAACGGTGCAATCGCTCATCTCCAAACAATATAACATGTTCACTTTGCCAATAAACAAAGAATAGATATTAGATGCAATATGATCTACACTTCAGGGTAGATCATGGCCCAAATGGGTTCAACAGAGAGGTAAATAAGCATTTGTTGACTTTTTTTCTGATCCCATCGTAGAACATTTAGAGGATATTTCATGAGATGAGAAGGTGAATGGTTCCTCATTGGTTTCCATAATTGTTTCTTCTGATGTCACCAAATGGCTGTTTAAGGGCTGTTAATTATAGGCCCATTTTGCTGAGTAATATGGATTTAAAAATTTATGCCAGAGTTCTAGCCAAAAGGTTAACCCCAATCCATACCTTGCTTATCCAGCCTTCTCAAGCAGGGTTTGTTCCTGAGAATTCCAGCTCAGGCCACCCTAGGACATTAAGCATTAACACGTAAGGCTGCAAGGAGTCCACGAGCCATGGGTAACTATTATGACAGACTTCATGAAGGCCCATTATCCCATAATATGGCAATATCTCTGGAAGATGTTACAGAAGATGATCATTCTGTCCCCATTTGTAAGGTTTGTGAGAGCTCTTTAAACTTCCTCTATTGCTTCAGTGTTCACAAATAATATTTTCCCTTGTATTTTCAGGCTAGTCTGGGATACCAGGCAGGGATGCCCCCTGTCCTCTACCCTTTTGGTTTGCTAGCAATTGAACCCCTGAATAGTTACTAAGCAACTTGGAAAGAATAAAGGGATGGGAGCTGTATGGAGTGGCCTCCACTACTGTATTATTTAACACTGACTGTTATTTTTAACCCAAAACCCAGTCAAAGACTTGATACAATTATGGAGTTCTTGGTTATTTTCATCAAGGTTCCCAGCATAAAAATTAACAAACACATATCTGAAATGTCACCATTAAACTTCTCAGTGGTAGCACTGAAGAATAAAGCTGAGTCTATGTCCTTAATATGGACAGTTAAGAACCAAAAACATGCTGGTATTTGGTTTTAACTCAAGTAGGACATTATGGCCAACATTAACTTAAAAACTGTATGGAAGAAACTGGCCATATAGATACATCATTGGAAGAAATTTATTTTGCTACTGATAGGTAGGATAGAGGCTATTAAGTTTTTCCTTGTCCCCCTGATCCTGTAAATTTTAGGTATATGTATATTTCACAATAAAAATGACTTCAGAAAGTGACATAATTAAGGAAATAATTTCTAGGAAAGATAAGCTAACCATTTCTGTTCAAGGGTAACCACCCTCTGCTGCAGTGACTCCCCCATTTAAAGCAAGTTTGAGAATTCCAGGCTAGGTGATGTACAGTGAAGCATTTCCACTGAATCAGGTTTAATTCCTAAAGAGAGATTCCCCACCCATATAGGCTATGCTACAGTCATAAATATTAGGCTCTGTCTATTCTTGGGTGCTGGCATGATGCAGGCCTTATTTATCAGTACAGTTAAAAAAATGGTAAAATATCAATCATTCTTTTTTAGCCCTCATAATTCACTGTTAAAGACAGAAGGGATACTAATTAGAGAGAAAGAGTGGGCAGGTATAGGTACCAAGTGTTTTTTTCAGACATGACCCAGATGGTGGGCCACCAGTGAGTTTTGCTTCATTCCCATACTTGCAACAGAACTGGGAATATCAAAGAAGGTTCTCTGGAAATACCTTAGGTAAAGCTATATTAAAACATGGTCTGCTTTTAAATACAATATGCATACTCCATGTTTCTTGCTATTAGACTAGAGCAGCATTAGAAGGGTTGTTGAACTAAATGCTATGAAAGTCACACTTCTACTACTCATAAGCTTCTTCTCGTAACACAAATGCATAAAGTTCAGAGATCTTGAAACACAAAGTTCTAAATCATTTTAATTGCATATCTGCCCTAAACAATATTCCATACCTATTAAAAAAATATCACTATCCACGTATAGGGACTACTATACAGCTACAATGAGTGTGATGAAGGGAATAGGGTCAGAGTACAGCCATTTAGGTTGTGGGGAAGTAAATTTGACCATGATGCATTCACATTAGTCACCCCCATATAAAAGTTATCTCAATTAATTTCACACTGATTACATCATGATATTCCACTTAATCCTACTGCTTTCATAATTATGAAGCAATCATGTATTAAGTGACAAAGGTTTAACAAAACAAAACAAAAGGAAACAAAAAACAAACTATATATATATATATATATATATATATATATATATATATATATATATATATATATATATTGAATACTACACCTAAGAATATATACCTAAATCATTAAATACACCAGATCATGAGCCACCAGTAGATGCTCCAAGAACTATGGACTAGCATTTTCAGTCCATAGAAATCAAACATTCATCCTATGGAAGGAATGGATGAATGTCTTATACTTTAGCTAGAGCTCTAATTCTTCATCTCCATTCACTGAGTCTACCTAATCTTCAGTGATGTCTATTTCACCCTAACTTTTTTCAAATGTTTTTAATTCCAAAACACAAGTGTCATTGCCAATAAAAAACATACAAAAAGATTAAATTTCATTACAAACACTTAATGACATATAAAGACAATTACACTTCCCCAAATATCATTAAAGCTATCATTTCCTCAAATCAGCAAACATTCTAATTTGAAAGCAACCTCCTGCCCCCCACCCCCTGTTAAAAATTCCTATTCACATACTTAACCCCTTTATACCATAATACAATCTCTTACTAGCCCTCCACCATAGTCTTCACCAGTTAAGTACCTCTCACTAACCCTATACCATTCCCTCTTTACTTAACTGTCCTTCCCCTTTCTTATTGAGCTGCAACCACTGTCCTATAAGCTCTAACATTAGTACTAGCCAAACTTTCCTTACACTAATTCCCTTCTGGCTCTTTGCAGTAAGACGTCTTCTCAACCTCCTGGCTGCATCAACTGCAATTTTCCTTCTGTTTGCAGACCTGGGACCTCCCTCCTTGATCCAAGAATACAAACATATATTTGTCTTGTTATTGCTTTCTTATAAATAGCCTCAAAATTCTAAAGGATCTACATTCCCAGAATATATGAATATATCCTGCTTCCCTTACTCCACATCACCAGCACAAACTAATATTTTTAACTCCTATAATTTTTTGCAAAGTGTCCTGTAACAATGATGCACCTATCTCATAACCTGGTCTCATAAAACAGGAAAGACTTCAGTCCTGACAGCCTCCTAAGAATTTGCCCATACTGTCTCACAGCAAACTCTGTTCCCTCACTCATACCCCATCTTAACAGCAAATTTCATTTGACATGAAATACTGGAAATAATTACATTGTTTATTAAGTATTCCAGATCTGAAACTTTTACCCTCACCTATATGATCTGTGGATACTTGCACCCAAATCTTACAATCTGAATCATTTGGCATGATTCCCTCCCTCACTAATCAACCTTTAATCACAGTTATCAACTGCTGCAATTGCAACCATGCTCTTGGCCTCATCTGAAACCTTTTTCTAAATATAGCCTATTGCAAGAAAAATAACTTCCTTTGACCACCTCCTTCCACCATCAAAAAAAACATTTACTGTGCAAATTCCTTTTCTGAGCTACCATTTCCATTTGTGCATGGGTCCTGCATTTTTTAGCATTTGATTATCCCACTCCTGAGTATTTAACAACTCCTGTACAAACCCACTTTTTAGCTTAAGCTTTTCCATTACTTTCTCTCTCCAGTCTGTTTGAAAACATCTGAGTACCTCAGTCTTTATACCCTCCTTAGCCTCATGTGTGATGCCTTGCACAACTACACCCCCCCCCCAATAATGGATCTGACATGGCCAAAGTGTATAACTGAAAATGAAGCATACCAGACACCCATACTTCATAGGCAGCCTAAGCCTACCTTTAGATAATCTGCTTCTTTCCCACACCAAAAGAATATTTCACATCAGGCTTGCTTCTTCTGCAACCACCCATCCTCCGTGTTGAAAAGGAGATGCCTGATGAATTATAACACCTTGGGTAGGATCATGATTTGAACAGCATTTATACTACTGACCAAATAACACTGTTTGCAATAACAACTTGGAATAATTAGACTGCTTCATATCCTTCAGTGTTTCCCTAACCTTAGTGCCCAGATTCTTTGTGTTATCAGTATTCCTAATCCATTCTTCTCATGCTGGATCCCACACACCCCTACCTCCAAGTGAATTGTTTTAGTCATGTTGCACTCAAGCCAAGCTTCCAGCTTAAACTGCTCAAATATGTGATGACTCCTTGGAACATATACTTCACGCCTATCTGCCACCAGCATACAGTCATGAGCAAATTATTAAAAAAAAAAACACATTTGCCCACAAAATTCTCCAAAAAGATGCATTCTGAGCCAATACCTCAGTAACTAATAAAATCAGACTAGGAGAAAGTGGACATCCTGTCTCTCATCTCATAGAACCTGACCAAACTGACCACTTGAGCAAAGGTGAATAAAAATATGCTGATAAATACATCAAACATAAAGCATATGAGAGTTGGGAGACATAAATTGTAAGGTGAAGATTTAAAACAACACACAGTGATTGAAACTGTAGACTCATTTAAGAATCTGGGTATATGGTTAGATCTAGCTTTGAGTTTTTTCTTATCATGGGAACGAATGCAGCATGTGACCATTCAGCCTACAGCAAATCAATAACTACATAACAGGACTCATGTAGTGTTGAAAAGCTGTGAACCAGCAGTAAAATCTCAATAACTAAAAGCACTTCATTACAGCTTCAAGCATAGGCACACTGCGAAAGTCCCAGGCAATTAGTAAAAAAATTGGTTTAATTGGGGTAATAGAGAATGGTACAATACAACAATGGCAAAATATACATTAAAATAATAAATAGAAGGAAAATCAATACAAACAGTTTAGTGCTTTCATCCCTACAAATTTCAAGCCCTCGGAACCGTTCTATACAATGAGTAAATCACATAAATATTCTAAAGCCATATGACATAATAAAAAGTCATGTGACAAAAATCAATTAAATGTTAATATAATTCAAGTAAGAATAAACACTTTTTATTAAAACAACTTTAAAACCTACTTATAAGTTAAAACTGAGTAGCCGTAAGTTTCAACACAGCAGAAATACAAATTTGCACATTTAACCCCGTTTGTTCTGATGTACTAGTCTGAGTTGCCAAAGAAGCTCTCTGAGTTCTAATTTGTTCTTGCATTGGCTCCCCCATGGATCATCAGGAATGACTTTGAAGCTACCAAAATTAAATCTGGAGAAGTTAACAGTGTTGAAAGAAATTGTTGGCATTATTACATTTAATCTAAGCTAAATGTGTTGTGTTTGTTGTTGTTCAGAAATGTCTTTCAGTTTTACCAACATAAAAGCCTGAGCAAGCAGAGTATAAAGCTGCATAAACTAATACTTTAGAACCACAGTTCCCATCTCCAAGGGGAATTACTTCTTGTTCCCATATGTTGCTTCACAGTGACAGTGTCAATTTGGTGTTCAAAAACGTTTTTGAGATTCCTACTTGTCTTGTACACAAACCCAGGGTTGTCACCTAGTATTATGTGAATGTGCTCATCAACCTTAATAATGTTCCTGTTTTTAGTGATGTGTTATATCACTACTAAACTATATCGGGGGGATTCAGGGAACCATCTATCAAAGCTTGAAGTGCTATACTGTCCCAATCCAAACCTAGATTTAGATAATAGATTAATAGGGTATCCCCTGTCCAGGAACATCCGTGTTAGGTTGTTGACATCACTTGTAAAATCCTCACATTTACCTGATGAATATTTCCATAAGATAAAAATACCATCCAGGTAACAACACACACCCACACATACTGCCAGCACATTTTTTTTTGCAGCAACAACAAAACAACATGGGGGTGGGGATTGATTTTTATTTTTTTTTTACTGAACACAGTCTATAAAAAAGTTTGTTTTTTAGTAACAATAACAGTTTAATAGTTGAATTAACAACCTTAGAGAATAGTGTTATTAGTTTTGTCATGCATGTTATGGACACAGATTTGTTATATAAATATAAAACCAGAAGTATGACAATTTCTTCTTGAAACTTGGACCTTTCCTGTAAGTAAATATGTATCACAATATCACCATAGAACCAAAAAATGTATCTGCAGTAAGTTATTACTGCTACAAGTACTAATAAACCTCTTTGTGTCACAACAGCACCAATCTGCTCATTTTTAGACTTGTACTGTAACTGTTCCTCCATGTTTACATTCTCTGTTTTAACCTTTGCTTTTTTTATCTTTCATTATTAGCGAGTAATTATACCGACTAGAAACAAACCTGTCAGTTACATGTGTATAATATATTTATTAATGTAGATTGACACCTATTTATATCTGTATATATATAAATATATATATATATATATATATATATATATATATATATATATATATATATATATATATATATATATATATATATATATATATATATAAAACGGCCGTGGTGGTGATGCGGTTAGCATTGCCACCTCACAGCAAGAGGTTTTCTGGTTCGATCCTTGGCTGGGGTGTCTTCTGTGCAGAGTCTGCATGTCCTCCCTGTGGTCTCATGGGTTTCCTCTGGGTGATATGGTTTCCTCCCAAAGACATGCTGTAGGTGGATTGGACACTCTAAATTGGCTGTAGGCATGTGTGCATGTGTGCCTTCTGTAGAAGGTTGGGTGCTGGGCTGGCAACTCGACACTGAAAAGCTCTACTGCCAATCATGAGTGGACAAGGTGATGCGCTGTGGCGACCCATAACCGGGAAAATTATATACACACACACACAGACACACACACACACACACACACACACACACACACACACACACACACACACACACACACACACATATATATGGATGGCCTGCATTCAGTCTAAAGAGTCCTTGGCTTTAATCAACTGCATTTGGTCGACTGGTGTGACGGATCACAGAATTCTCAATGGAGGAAATATGCCCTTTCCCCGATATTGTGCAATCTCAGAGTCAGTATATATATTTATATATTTAGCAGGAGTATCAAAGGTTACAGTATGCTGCAGCAGCAGGGAACAAGACAGAGGAGATACAACTTTAGTCCAGAGTAGAACCACATCCTTCTGGATGCCTCTGATATAGGAAATGTCTCTTTGGCAAAGGGAACCCAAAGCAGCCAGAGAGAGAGAGAGAGAGAGAGAGAGAGAGATAAAACAGGGACTCAAGTAGTGACTGACATTAGTGCAGTTTGGAAAAGGAATCACAGCTTAGCAGAGTTTAGGAAAGGAATAAATGACATGGTGGCATGTGCAAGGTCAAAGGTTAGGCATACTGCAGTTGCCTGTAGCAGCAGAGAAGGAGTCCTTTCCACATTGCAACCCTTAATGCTATATGAGGGGTTTTGTCTCTCTGTAAGGGGTGATGAGTTTGACACAGGTAAGGATGCTAAAGGAACTATCAGAGTAGATGTAGACAATGGTACTTTCAGGCCTGCAGCAACTGCAGATAGGCAGTGTGGAAGGTTATTGTGCAGTTAATCTGGCTATGTCATTATGAGAAATACTGCCCATGATAACTGTCTACTTATAACCCTTAACATTTCTCATCATCAGGTATGGCCCAAAGGCAGCTGTGTCTGCATGATAAGTGCAAACATTATGTCTTTCTGGACAAATCATTTCACCTTACACATGTCACATTAAACATAAACTCACATATTTCATATTTCTTCACTGTAAGCACCAGAAACAAGCACTTCCTGTGCTTCAGCACAGCAGATTAATGACAGCAGAATGGCTGTAAACATTGATGCTATAATTCACATATCCATGACACAACCTGTGGACAATGGCACACAGTTGCAAAGTGTACTGGCAGGACCACTTAGTACACAGCAGGTGGATATCTCCATAGGCACTGAGACAGGGTCACACACTCATGACAATGGCATTACAGCAGAGGGACTGAGGGATACCATGTAGCTCAACAACTGTTTCTTGTAAAGAGCATTAAAAGCTTGAATAGATGAGTAGCATTTCAGGGGTGACACCACCCACTGTCATAGTTGTACAAAGAAGTGCAGGAAAAGACAATTTCCACAGTTATCTGACAACACACATAAGGCCTTGACTGCCCAGCACCAGATGTGCTGTGATGTAGTTCAGGTATGGACTGTAAATGAGATTCAGGTAAAGATGGCCAATATTGCAGGGTACATATGGGGAATTTCACCAGTATATAAGAATGATGGAGCCTAGAGACAATGCCTTGATGATCCTCATGCACAGCATGGTTACACGCGTGCGCGCGCATGCACACACACACACACACACACACACACACACACACACACACACACACAAACACACATGCACACACATGCACATACACACGTACACATGCACACATGCACCTACACACGCACGCACACAGACACACACACACAGTATGCATTGCATGTCAGCTTCCATACAAACATTAATAAAAACTTGGCAGACACACACATTAGAAGACCAGGTAGAACTGGATGGGGTACTATGTGCATGCATGGAGGATGAGTAAGCTGGACCCCATATGCATCTAAAGAACGTGCTTCAGGGATTTCTTGAGATGCAACCCAAAAGAAGGCCGTAGGGCCTCATCAGACATCAGCATATGGTAGAATCTCTCAGTTGTGATCTTGGTCCTGAAGGACTGTCCAATCAATGTCTAGAAATTTTACTGCATCCAGTATATCTCAGCACCACAGCAACTCAGCATCAAGCTCTTATGCCAGCAATTGTTCAAGGTCTTTTGTTCATCACCCATACTATCATTATGGGATACCATGTGTGATACCTTTGCTATATAAGACACATGTAATACTTCAGTAAGTAAAAGTCCACAGTCACTCAACAGTGACTCTCCAGAAATGGGTATCCATAGATAATTTGTCAAGATATGCCCAGTACATATCTTAACACAATTTATTTTGCAATCTTGCCAGTAAAACTAGCACTGCTGCCACTGTACAAATGACAATTTTAGTTTCTGAAGTAATAAAATTGTTTTGTGGACCATAAATACAAGTCTGATTAACAGTGGCAATTGATCATGCACTACACAGGATAGCCAGCAGTATTCACAGTGGACACATATATCAAATAACTTGCAAAACAAAGTTGAGTACTCACTAGGTAGCTACTGTGTAGACCAACACTCTACAACCAAAGGAAAAAAACAATTTCCTATAATGTATCCGAACTTTATCAATACCATATTGTTCTGTTCCATCTGTACTAAAGAATGCTAATACTATTTACGCATGCTGCAATTCACCTTATTTTCTAACCTTCCTTGACATCCTTTCAGAATACCTCTCAAATGTAGATGAGTCCTGCCCCACCCATGTCCTTATTTATTAATTCCATAATATCTTTATATGCTGGGTGACTGATAAAGAACAATTGTCATCCCTTTGCAGAAGGGTGACGCATCAATGGACCCAGGAAGTGTACACCAAAAGGTCTGACCAGCGTCATCTGTAAAGTTATGGAAAGGAGCTTTAGGGAATTAATAAATAAGGGCATAGGTAATTTACAAACTCTCAACCCAAGCCAGTCTGGATTTGTAAAAAGGGCAGATCCTGCCTGCTTAACATTTTTATTTCTTTGAGAAGGTTACTGAAGCAATGGATGAGGGCAGATGGGTGCACACCGCATATCTAGACCACACAAAGGTATTTAGCACCATCCCACACTCAGGTATCATTGATAAACTATTTATTCTAAATGCTATTCCCTACATAATACAAAGAATAGCAAACTGGATCACAAATAGAAGTCAAGAAATCAGGATGGGCTGCTTTTCCCGTCCAAAATACCTGTTACTAGCAGTGTACCTCAGGGTTCAGTACACGAGCCACTCCTTTTTGGCATTAACTTCTCAGTGGTCAGTGCTACCTGTTAAATGTCTATGGTTTGTAGATGACTGTAAACTTGATGCCATCATAAACACCCCATAAGACACCAAGATCCTCCTAAAGAGTGTTTTCCACACCAATAGCAGGTGTGACAACCATTGACTAAAGCTAAATGCAAAAAAAAATGTATGTTATCCTTCAGCAAGCAAGACATCTCTTGTAACTATCACATTGGAAACACATCCCTAAAACTCGTTCCATTGTTGGAACCAATGAAGACAATGAATTGTCCTTCATTCACCATACGAGCACTGTTGTAATAAAGTCATCTTTTATTAATCAAATTATTACTAAGGGTATGGCATCCAAGTCCAGCAATGTGACCATTCCACTATATTCTGCAGTAAGATAAGGCTGATTATGAAGTATAATGTCTCCTTCGGTATGTACCTGTCCAAACATGTGACACAAATTGAATGTCCACAATGCATTCTTACTAAGAAAATCAAGGGCCTAAATCATAAAAACTATGTAGACTGTCTCAAAGCCTTGTCCCTCTTCATGATGTCATACAGGCTACTGACATGCAAATCCTTTCCTATCAAACCTACTGCATGTTCACAAGTCCAATGGGGTCATAAACATCCACTCATGACATCTCATTCTCTGTTGCAGCATAAAGAAAATATGTTAGAGGAGCAGATGGATATCACAGAGAATACCAGTTCTTTGGAATTGTCTTCCTCTCCACATAAAGTGAAGAACTTCTTTTACACTCTTCATACATAATCTGGATGAATGAATGAGTAACAGCAAATTCACCACAGGTTTAGCATCCTTGTTCCTCATGGATAGGGCAACATGTAAACGTTTTGCTTGTCTCTGGGTTAGTCATTGTTAAAGTATAAGGGCTACAAACTTTATGGGAATGTATTGCTGAGCATCTAAAGGCCCTTACAAATCAATAGCCTACTAAATACCTACATATGTATGAATTGTCCTGAAACAGATATGGCACTTCTGAAGTCTACTCCAGCACAATGCATAAATAATAAAACATTCAACTAAGTATATGAAAAAAAAATTGATTGAAAAGAAAAAAAATATCTGATGTACAATGTTAGTTGGCCATGCACCAGTAGCATTGACCACAATTAACACTGCATGCATTAAGTATTCCCAGAGTTGTGGACTAGATGTCATCTCTTTGCCTGTCTTTCCATGCATTATGCATAAGCCTGGCGCAGGATTCCAGTACTACTGCCATTGGCTGGACACCATTACTATCATCATTACTGGAAGGAACAGTAGAGAAGCTGCACTGACATCATGGGGCAGTGGTACACCAAACTGATGCATAATTATGTTGTGTAGAATGCACTCTGGTAAACATCCTACATGCAGTATTAGGATTACACTAAAGGGTATTCCAGGCTTTACAAGGCAATGGAAATGGAATTTCAGCAGGCAATACATTCATCCAATGACTGCAAGTGTTTGGGACAGCAGCTCCCCGAGGGTTATGGACTGGTGTTATTATCCTAGGATCCATGCGTAACCTGCAATACCTACAGCATTTACCATATGATTACAAAAACTTTGCACTTACCAAGAAAGTGACCATGGGGAATCCTAACATGCAGTAAGAGGCAATACATTCAGCTTGTATTTCAGATGTGAGAATCACAGTCACTGACAGAATGCTGGGCTGACATGTTAGTCATAAATCCCTGCATCACATACTACCTAATAGGTGATGGAATGGTAGACTTTCATGTTAAGATACTACCTCCCCCATAATCCAGATGAAGCCCTAATGTCAACATGGGTGCAATCTCTCAAATTAGCCATCTCAGAGAAGTATGCCATTCTATAGAAAACAAGCATGCTAGGCTAGCAGCTATAGCAAGCACCTTTGTGAATTGTAAATTAGATAGAAAAGGCATGACTTTGCCTTTTATAAGACTTCTGCTCATGGTGTCGATGCACATATAGAAGTGACTATGAATCCCACATAAGTGGGAAAGCTGTCCTTTTTGCATAAGATAGCCACATAATTTTTAGCCACTACACTGTTGCATGTCATTAGTATGTCATTTGCTTAAATTCTTCCAAAACACATTATACCTGCTGTGCCAAAGTGCAGTTGCTGTTTATGAATCTAGCCTTAACTGCATTTAGGCAAAGCAGTTGCAAATTCCCACTAAGGTAAGTATAGCAACAATGAATACCACCCCATATCTTAATTAAACATTTGTAATTATCACTTTGTTGATGTTTCTTCTGTAATATAAGTAAATGCAGAGCTGCAGGGGAAATTTATCTTAAGTAAACATATTTTATTTTTCAGTTAGTTTATTTTTTTTCAATAGAATAAGCAACTGCATAGCTGCATTTACAGTCTAGCATCTTTATACCAAGTAGAAATCAACAAGCACTCCATTGTCATTTATTTTAATGCAGTTTGATGATGAATTGAAACATTTAATTAAATCCCTTATGTCATTTCTTCATAATCACAACCTTAAAATCTATTGGGAAAATCTGATCTATCTTACAAATACTGTACCATGAACATGATCAGCATCTGTTCTTTCTGTAGCTGGAAACTGGTTGAAGGATTTCTAAAGGATGGGAAGACACATATTGCAAACATAAGACATGCAGCTACATTTCAGAATTATATTTGGAAACTTCATTCATATTTGCTTTCACTTCTCTGACTAGTTTATTCATTTAATTAATTCATTAACTGTTACTCATTCAGGACCTAGCAACTTTCCACTTAATAACAGACTCATCTTGTTGATGTATCTTTCTAAAAATTCTTTAAAGAGATGAACTATATAGTTTATTTGTTTGCATGGTCTTTCCCTAGAAGTTTACTTATTTGTTTTCAACCAGATATTTCCAAAGAATAAACAAGCCTGTAAGTGACTATTTTAGAACTAATTAAGTATTAAGTACTGTCACTATAATAAAAATAACTTGGTTCCCAAATTATTTTCTAATCCAGAAAGGACAAAAGTGATTTACAGAGTCAGTCATGAAGACGAAATGACTTATTCAGACTTGTAGAATCAAGAAACAATAACAAAGATTGCATGATATGTTTATTTTTTCTAAAACTCTTAACTGAAGTTGTACCGGCAGCTCAGTGAACATTACAATTAAATGCAGTAAACGAAAATGATTTGAAAACTTTAAACATTTTTCTGTTCATTGTTTTATTTGTTTTTTTCCATGTCTGTATCTCCTGACCTTTGTATTTTATAAACAAGCTTGTGGCTAGAGTGAATTTTTAAACTATTACTCTGTGATTGTCAAAATGGTTTTATAATGCCTGTTATTCCACCTGACCACCTTAATTTTCCATTTAGATCCTAAAGTCCAACTATTCTATTTACTAGTTTTAAAGACAAATGACACAGCATGATGCATAATAATAACTTACATTATCTTCTAAATGAAGTTTAGACTACAATACATGATAACATGCATCTGCTATTTATGATAATGCTTCTACTTAGATCTTCTAGATAAGCCCTACACCTCTGCAAGTAAAATAGAAAACAACCTATTTTTTACATTTATATTTCATGTTTATGACAATAAAAGGGCCGTTTGCCTGGAGAAGTCTGCTGCCATCCCTCTTTAACTGCTTTCAGACTGTTCTATTAACACAGTATGTCTAAATTTCTCATAAACTGCAGTGACTGTGAGGTACAGGTTGTCAACGAAAGTGATCTAGCAAGCCATTCGTCATCTAAAGCAAAGACCATTGGGATGGCTACTGCATTGGTCTTCATCACTATTGCAGATCTCATAGGAAACAGCTTGGTTATTTTATCAGTCCTGAGAAACAAAAAGCTAAGAAACACAGGTAAGCAATTTCCTGCTAGAAAACAAAAAATATCATATGTATCCAGCTGTAAATCTAAGGTGGTACATTTTGCTAAATTAATGCTAGCACAGTTTAAAAATTACTCAGAAATTATAGCAATGTTGAAATTATATAGCATAGCTGACAATTTTTCTGTACCTACATATAGCATTTAAACAATATATTCGTAGCTTAATCGTGTGACTTTAATGAGACAACTGCTTAAACAGTGACAAACTGTAACTGAAACTGCACATTTTAATTGACGGTTATCACTGATGATTGTGAAGTCATTCCAGGTATTTATTCTCATTGTTGCTTGTTTTCAAGAGTTTTAGCTCTGACACTGCAGCTGTTATGTGCATGTGTGTGTGTATAGATAAATATATATAGATTGATAGATTGATGAGTGCAGTTCACACTAATAGTCAATTTGTCAACGGAGTTTACTGCTGTGAAAAGTTATTGAAAGTATTATTTTTCATCTGATGGAGGTATCGAAAGGGTGAAAATCAAAACTTGTAGTTACTGTAAGCGGAAGTATGTTTTAATGCCAAAACATACGACTATGAAAAGTTTCAGAATTACCGGAGAGAGTTTATATGCAAGTGTCTGCAGGTTAGGGTTAGAAAAAGGGATAGAAGAGGAAAGCAGAAGGATTTAATGTTGTATATGTGTGCTGTTGTATGTGAAGTGTCTGTGTTTTGATTACTGGTAGTCTTGGAGCAATGTTTTTTGCAAGGGAAGGTATAGGGTTGAGATTAGGGGCAGGGTTGGGTTTAGTACTCCTTAGTAAGATGGTGCTGGAGGGGTGAAGTCTTTTTCAATTAGTTTCATGATTCCTCTTTCTCTCTAGCACATATTGAATGTTGTTTAGTATCTAACTGTATGTGTTCCTTAATCCATGACTGTTAAACAACTATTTCTCTGACAGATTATGGTTCTGCTTTTTTGGCTTTATTATTGTTAAATTCATACAAATGTATAACTTTGTACCTATTTTATGTTGCTTATTATCTTTTATTGTTAATGATTGTTTTAATTCCTGTAATTCTTGTAATTGGAGCTTTTCTCCCCGGGCCTCTACTGAAAATGGATATTTGTCCAGCTAGACTAGCCCGGTCACCAAATGTAAAATAAAAATAAAAATAAAAAATAAATAATAGCATTTCCAAGAAAGGTAAGTCTTACGATTATTTTCATTTAAATGAATTTTGAAAATGTGCAAGTCAAACCAAAAGTAAACTTTTTAGGTGGTGCAAAAGGGATTAGGGTTAATGCTGAAACCTTAATTTGCAACAAAATTTCTGACATTGGAGTTGAGTATGTGTGTAAGTGTTTGAAGACTTGAGTTAGAGTAAGGCCTAGGGAAGAAGATAGATGTGTTGGTTTGATTGGATTGCATTTTGTGTGTGTGTGTGTGTGTGTGTGTGTGTGTGTGTGTGTGTGTGTGTGTGTGTGTGTGTGTGTGTGTGTGTGGCATGTCTGTGTGTGCGTCTGTCTGTCTGTCTGTTTTGTGTGGTGTACTGTCAGGGGAAAGAGCTTTAGTACTCTAATGTGTAGAGCTGGAGTTTGGGGTACGGGTAGGGTTAGGTTTAATACACATGACTAAGGTTGTGCAGGGAGGTTGAAGCTGTCTTTAGCAAACAATGAAATGTCAGAAGCTTGATCTTGTATGGCTTGTAATTTAATGAAACTACTGAGATGATGAAACACACTAAATCCTTTTTTTTTTTTTTTTGTATTTGGAAATCGCTAATCTAAAGGAACATATTTGGTTAACTGAATTAAAGCCATCGTCTGAAAGAAAATCTTCTTTAGTATGCACAGTAATACCCAACAATACAAGGAGATGGCTGAAGTTTTAAAACAAAATGTGAGAATGCATTGAACAAATTGGTATGTTTTTCTTGAAGTTAAAGACAGCTTTTGTTTATTCCCTATCCTGATAAAAAGGTTTACAGTTTAAAATTTGTACTGCTAGGCTGACAATTTACTGCAAAGGATTAAGACTGAGCTAATAAACAATCATCATATAGTCCTGGGGTTAATTCCTTCATTTGCAATTTGCTTACTGTGAAGCCCTGAGCAAGTTAGTAAAACTCGCAGTACTCTTCAGTCACCCCATAAAAGAAATGCATCTGCTTATTAAGTTTGCCTGAGAAACAATTAAATACAATTAAATGTTAACAGCAAATTAGATTTTGTTGTAATAGTGGTCTGGTGTCAAGCACTGATACATTGCAGTTACACAATGTCAGGTGTAGTTTTCAGATGAATATATCAAACAGTACATTTTCCTGCTGAGAAGATCTTGCTAAACTATGTATGATATACAGAGTGAAGGCAGTATTTTGATTTAGACTTGAGTAAAATCTTATCATATCCCAAATAGAAGCAGTTAAACAAGTCCACTTCAGATGCATGTAATCAAACTGTATAACTCAAAGTACCCATGCAGGTTCCCAATTTATCTTTACAAATGCCACAGGCTAATAGGTTCATAGGTAGGTAATAGGCTATTGACCCTAGGGCCTATATAAGCCTAGCCAAACGGTACCCTGGTTTTTGCCACCCAAGAAAATTATTTTCCTGTGCCCCGGTCAAGCAGAGCCACAGAAGTAATCCCCGGGATGAATTTCCTATCTCCCATCCAATCATCAAAATTTTTCTTGAAGAGTGCTAATGAGGAGATTTAATAAATCAATGAAGTCTGCTTTAGCCAATGAGTTAAATCAATCATGTTTTTTTTCTGCAGAAGACCACTGAAGTAATACCATTTGTCAAACATACAACAGAATAAGCCACAGAATATTAATAACTGTCTTAGTGTACAGAAATTAAACAAAATTATTCTGAAATGACTTTTAACCTAAACTGTAGAGATTAATTCACTGAGAATGTAAATAAAAGAAATAAAATTAGAAAAAAAAATTAAATCCATGAATTCTGCATTTGTGCAGACAAGCATTGTTCAGGAATCTGATTGTCTAGGTTCAAATCTATAAAACAGCCAAAATATGCCAAAGAACTGAGCCCAGCAATGTTTTTGTAAGTATGTGTAGAACTGTAAGGAAAGAAAAATAGGATTTTGTAAATTCTGACAGTATAAGATATTTGCAAATATATCAGCTTGATAAATACCACTATGGTAGACTGTAAACTTTACAGAGGATTTCCTATCTGCAATGGCAACAATAGTAGGAAAAATGACATGTTGACACCGCAAGCCACACTACAATCTTTGGAGAGGGTCAGTGTAACAGTAAATCAGAACACTTGGGATTACTTTCCTTTTATGTCCCATTTTTCTGTTCAGAATTTTGTTGAGTATTTGGCATCATATTTTCTCAGGAAAAATTTCCCTAAGCATTTACTTATATTCTCTTCAAGGAGCTAACTTAGGCATTGTGCCTCCTTATGAACCAACATAAGATGCCTTTATATATCCAGCATTGTTATTTTTTTTTTCACTTCTTCTCAGCATTTCTAACTGCTGTTCATTCTCCATTCATCCAAAAAATACACTGGAACAGCAAAAGACAAAGGTAATTTAATTTACTTTAGCACTTTTAACCACAATTATATCAACAGTATTTCATCATTCCTTGGTCACGTTGGAATATGTTTTCATATGCATTCATGAATACTATTATTTATTCACACAGAAAGTGAAAAATAGCAATAGCAACAAAATCCACCAATAAATATGCTTATGATAGACAAATATCACGCAAAGATGACTGCATTCAGTTATGATCATACCTCACTCTTAATGTTGATGTGTGTGAATATTGTGCAAAATGTAAACATGCATTACAAATTGGAAGACATAAGGCCTGAAATTCATATATTTTTGGAAAATGCCCGAGGACACTTGAGAGCTATGAGGCTGCTTTCAGTGGCTACAGTTGTAAAGCCCGACAATGGCCTATATAAATATAATAATCAAAGTAATGAGTTAAACGAAGATGGATATTTTAGTTTAAATTCTATTTTAACCCTCTGTATGTTTCATATAATGTTAAAATAAGATTTACTATGTTTGTTTGAATTCCAATAGAGACATTAATACAAGTGCAAGTAATAAAATAAAGAACTCTTAGGCATGGTTACTATTGAAGTAAGCATTGTTGTAGTCATTAATATTGGTAGATTTATAAAGAAGAATGTTGATATATCTTGTTTTAGAAATGTCAAACATAATTTTAAAAGGAACTAAGCTTTGTTATAGCTACTAATCTTACTGGGCCCAGTTAGATGACTGTTGAAATATCTTCGTTCAGAAATATTATGCACAACTTCAGATGTAATGCATTGTATGTCATTTTCATGTTATACAGTATATAGCTATTTTTTAAACTGCCTGCTCACATTTGGATCTATTCCATAAGTAGTTGATATGCAATTACAGCTGGGCATGTGTTTATGAAGATACATTTAAAAATGGGATTATAGTTAATCCAAGCAAATATCTATGCTTTTAACTTGAGTAAATGTATGTAGAATAACTAACTAGAATATATTCTGATATTTAATGTATTATGGTACAAGAAGAAATTAAAAGAATGAAGAGGTACTTGATATAGTTAGGTACTTGATTTAGTTTAAGATTCTTTAGAGTATGAATAAATGAGGTTTGGAAACAAACCAGTCTGTCCAAGGACATCTTCAGAGTGGGGTCAGATAAATATATTAGTATGAGTAAAGAAGGTGGGGGGGGGTTAAATGGGGAGGGAGGGATGATTAGGAGGAAATGAGGTATGGATAGGGAGGGGTTTAAGGGGCTTATACAAGTGTAACTGGGTAAGGAATCACATTATGTATGTTAATGTGTGACTTTGTTACAGCATCTTAAGCTTGATTGTGGTGACTCATACTATTGAGTTGTGAGCACATTGTATGCAGTTGATGAGAGAGACGAGCCCTTGGCAGCACCTACTGTCATTTAGCAAGTTCTGGTATGGATGTGCAGAGGATTTACAGTATTCTTTCTTTTTCAGATCACAAGGAGATTGCAGATAGGGAGGTGCAGAGTGGGCATCAGTCAAAGGCCTGAAGGAAGTCCAAACGACGACGTGATGGATTTGACCAGGTGGATGTTGTGCTCCTGGAGGGTGTACAGAGCAGTTGCATGTAATCTTTCATTAAGGCTAGTCAGAGTGTAGATTGGGAGTAACGTGGAGAAAGGCAAGGGTGAAGCAAGCTTGGGTGTTTACTTATTGGGAGTTGGGGTTGTCCTCAGCCTATGAAGGGAAGATAGTTATGGTATTTGGACTAGACATGATCATATAGGGTGATATAATGTTTACTCAGTTTGAAGTTATTTGGAAGGTGGTTTGGTTTGTTGGTCAGCAAATGATGTTAACTGTTTCTTCTACTGGGTATTTGGTGTGATGGTGAGATTGCTATTATATGTACATTGAATGATATTCAGCTTTATGCCTTTTATTGGGTGGTTAAGTTGGAATTTTGGTAGAAGAGAGGGGGAATAGCCTGGTCAGGCTGGTGGGCAGACAAGAGGGATAGGTGTGCCTTGTTCTGTTACCCCTCTGGTTTTGGATGTTCCTTTCAATGAGTTGGGAAAGGAAAGTGAGTATTTGGAGGTGGCTCAATAACTAAGCAGGTAGGGGTAAGGACGCTGCTTATGTGGTTGGATTTTAATTCAATAAGTGGTAAATAAAGTGAGTTATGGGACACTGCTTCATAAGTAAAATAAGTGGGAGGTGCAGTTCAATAAATGGTAAATGAAGTGAGTAGTGGGACACTGCTTCAGAAGTAAGTGAGTTGGAGGTATGGACGCTGCTTTCTGGGTCAGGATGAGCAAGGTCATGCCGTCCTGATTAACATTACATGGATGTGGATGTTGGAATTCAATCAGCTATATTGTATTTCAGTTGTAATTAATAAATATTGGATAACAAAGTTATGTTTATGAAAGTTTAATAAAGGTCATCAAATGTCATTTGGTGTGATGTGTTTATTGAAGGCGACCAGGAAAAATGAGGTTTGGTAACAAAACAATTTGTCCAGGGACATCTTCAGAGTGGGGTCAGATAAATATATTAGTATGAGTAAAGAGGGTAGGGGGGAGGAAAGGGTTAAATGGGGAGGGAGGGATGATTAGGAGGAAATGAGGTATGGATAGGGAGGGGCTTAAGGGGCTTATACAAATGTAACTGGGTAAGGAATGACATTTTGGCATGAACTTGCTACCCACCCTCCCTCTCTCTTTTTGGTGGAATAGTGGGGATTGTGGTTATTTGTCAGATTGGGTAGGGAGGTGAAGAGGGACAGGTGGAGAAAAGGGACAGGTGTGCCCTCTTCTGTTCTTCCTCTGGTTTTGGATGTTCCTTTCAATGAGTTGGGAAAGGAAAGTGCGTATTTGCAGGTAGCTCAATAAATAAGCAAGTGGGGGTAAGGATGCTGCTTATTTGGTTAGATGTTAATTCAATAAGTGGTAAATGAAGTGAGTCATGGGATGCTGCTTCATAAGTAAAATAAGTGAACGAAGGTAAGGACGCTGCTCATTTAGTTGGATGTGTAATTCAATAAATGGTAAATGAAGTGAGTAGTGGGACGTTGCTTCATAAGTAAGTGAGTTGGAGGTATGGACGCTGCTTACGGGATCAGGATGAGCAAGGTCATGCTGTCCTGATTAACATTACATGTATGTGGATGTTGGAATTTAGTCAGGTATATGCCATTTCAGTTGTAATTAATAAATATTGGATAAAGTTATGTTTATGAAAGTTTAATAAAGGTCATCAAATGTCATTCGGTGTGATGTGTTTATTAAAGGGGACTGGGACAAAGAGGTCATTTGTTTTCGATGTTAATGCAAAGTAAGACATGACTGGATTAAATCTGAAGAGCATTGGGTTCATGTACTAGATTGACTAATTATTGATGGCTGTCGCTTGGTGGTCTGGTAGACAGTAGGCCTCAGGAATGAAAGGTAAAGATAGACATTCAAAATATTGTCCACAAAGTGACAGCAAAAAATAATAAAAATAGGAGAGACATTTAGAAGGTAAAATGGCTATCTCTGAGACTTAATAAGTGATGGAGGAAAGAAAGAGAGCAAAATGCCATGGAAAAAAGAAAAATGTGTTGCCTTGAATGTGAAGTTCCAAAGAATAGCAAGAAGAGACAAGAAGACATATTCACATGAGCAGAGCTACTAAGTGGAAAAATATATTAGAATGTGAAAGGTAAGGAAAAAAATCTGTGTGAAAATATGTATTATAAAAATAAATGTGAGGAATTTAGAAGCAGAAAATACTAAGAAGAGGTGGCAGGACTATACATAAGAAATAAACATAAGAAGTATGTAAAAATGACTCTGTCATCACTTATGAATGCAATGGCATGTTTCATGATCTACAGCAAGATGTCTTAAAGAGCGAAGTCAAAAGAACAGTTCCAAAACACTGCCAAAAAGTGCATAGTCATACCGTTTGGGGAAAACAAAGTGCCCACAAATTACCACATAGGTGGTAATCCATTAAGTATGGAAGAAGTAATTAGGGATTTGGGGACCCAAGTAGATTGCAATCTCTCCTTTGACAATCACATTGCCAAAGTGGTTAGAAATACATTCTATATAGCCCACCTTATCACGAAGAGGTTCACATCTAGATCAAGAGAGGTCATTGTGCCCCTCTACTCATCACTCATCAGGCCCATAATTGAATACAATGCCCCATTTGGGATGTACCTTACCCGACACCTGCTACAACTAGAAAGACCCCAAAAGTACCTCACCAAGAGGATCAAGGGACTCAAACAGATGCCCTACGCAGTTAGGCTAAAGAAACTCCAGCTCTACTCAGTTGCTTACCGCCTACTCAGAGGCGACCTGTGCCTGACATATAAAGCCATGTCCAACCCTGAATTAATGGACATGCTCCACCTCAAGAAATCTAAATCCATAGAGCCACATGCTCCAGTGACTTAAACCTCAGCACAGAAATAAATAGAACATGCTGGAGGGACAGATTCATATCCCAGAGGCTCCCCTCACTCTGGAACAAAATCCCAATCCATGTTAGACAGAGCCCCTCAATGACACTCTTCAAGAAGAATCTTGACGTTTGGATGGGAGATCGTAAATTTACCCCTGGAATCTCTTCTGTGTCACTGCTAGACAGAGGCATGGTAAACTAACCTTAAATGGGCTGTCTTCTGTGACCTACTATACAGAGGCACAGTCAACTAATCTAAAAAGGGTGGTGAAAGCCAAACACACTCTGGCTAGGCTTGTAAATGCCCTAGGGCAAATAGCCTAGTATCAACCTATGAACCTATAAACCTATAACATATTGCTAATAAGGTTGTAGGAAGTGATAGGACTCCAACTGAAATGTTTAAAATTGTGCAAAATGATGCAGATGCAGTTTTGATTATAATTTATCACAAATTTGTAAAACACGATAGTGGCCATTGGATTGGAAAAGGTCAGTTTATAGTCTAGTACCAAAAAGGACAATGCTGAAGAGTTAACAATTATTAGTCAATCATATATGTTTGACATTCCAGCAAGGCAACACAAGCTAGACTTCCACCAATGCCTAAACTAAGAATTGACAGAGGTACAAGTTGCTTTTAAAAGAGGAAGAAGCACCCTAGATCCAATTACCTACATCAACTGGATACTAGGGAAAGCAAAGGAGTGACAGAGTGACAGAAAAACATTTATTTTGCTTTGCTGACTACTCTAAAGGCTTTGATTGTGTGGACTATAGCACAGTGGGACAAGATCTAGAGAAATAAGAATGCCAAGTCACCATATTTGTTTCCTGCAGAATGTTTATGCAGACTAAAGTAATAGTTGTATCTGAATACTGAAGAATATATTGATTTAAGTTTGGAAAAGATGTGCGGGAATGCTGAATATTTTGCCTCTACTTGTTTACTTTACATGTAGATAACATTATGTGAATTTTTGGGTTAATGCAGCTGGGAAATACTGAAAAGAAAAAGAAGAAGAGGGTTGCAAAGTCTAACATGGCTAAACAGCCTTACTGAAGAACTGAATATGAATTCATAACAACTTTAAAAAGCAAACAAGCCTGGTGTACTGAAATCTTTGACGTCATGAAGAGTTTGACTTAAGTAAATGACTAAACAACAGCAAATTCAATTTTTTTTGCTCATTTTTCAAATAACTTCAAAGTGTGACAGCCTATAAATTAAAAATAGAAATCAGGTATCCATCACTGATGCAAAAGAATAGTTTAGTTAATGTTAAAAACAAAAGGGAATGGAAATACAGATGTTTATATTTTCTTTTAATCTGAGACTGCAGATATAACCATAAACATGATACTAATAGACGATATCGGTCCTACATATGTTACACTTTACTTGTTTTCTATCTGAAAGTTA
The DNA here is from genome assembly GCF_019279795.1 of Protopterus annectens. Taxonomy (NCBI): domain Eukaryota; kingdom Metazoa; phylum Chordata; order Ceratodontiformes; family Protopteridae; genus Protopterus; species Protopterus annectens. The sequence goes on from NC_056741.1 coordinate 495,278,450, forward strand.
ATTCTCGCCATATTATGAAATGGTTACTTTTTAAAGTACTAACATAAAAAATGGAAATATATAAATGGGCATGAATACTGGAAGTTTATATTACCAATAAACAATTACATACCTGTTAATGAGTGCTCAAAGTGAGTATTCACTAGTGCAATACTAAATACTAACAGCTTACTACATTGTAAATGCTTGTTTTGCATATATTATTTGATTAAAAGTATGACCAATGGTATCTAATTTGAGCCATAGGTTTAGTCAAAATTGTGTAGCAGGGAAAATTAATAGTACTTGAATGTGGCACAAATGTCATCAGCCTCTAGTCATGCAGCAGAAAATTTGTTATAGTATTCTAACCTTATATAAGATATTACATAACGCCTTAACCCTCTAGCAAAAATTATCTAAGCTGTTTCACTTAGAATGTTTTCAATGGGTTGCTCCATAGTATAATAACAAATATTATGTAACTGATATTGTAATGTTAGTTATCCCAATGTGAACATGAAAAGGCAATAGTACTTAATTTTAGGTCAAAACATTTAGATTAACTGTTGCATGATGTCAAATATTGTGTAACTACTATTTGCAATGTCAGTTATGCCTCTATGAATAGGACAAGGCAATCATACTCAGTTTTAGGGCAACACATGTAGATTAACAATGTGAAAACCCTGAAATCCACAAGACTTACATGTGGTACCAATGTGAAAAACTTGAAATCCACAGGACTTCCATGTGATACCAATGTCAAAAACCTGAAATCCACAGGACTTACATGTGATACCAATGTCATAATTATCACTCTTATTGTGGATACTAATTGTATGGAAATGGATGCACTTTATTATGTAAATGCTATAAAAATGGAAATAAGCGAATTTAGAGAAAGTTTTGCAATGAAATGATCTAGTCGGAGATGGGTGGAAGTAATTATTAGGAAGGTTATAACAAGAATGAAGATACACAGGACTTAGTAACCTTGGTGGAAGTAATTATTCTGAATGTTATAACAAGAATGAAGGCATACAGGACCTGGTAACATTGATAAGGTAAGTAAGGGATTTTGCTTATTGTGAAAATAGTGCAAGAAACTAATATGAGTAAAGGGGTGAACAGAGGATGACTTGGTATATTTCCTTTGTTTGTCATGATTATAAAAGAAAGAACACACAGAAATTTCATTTGATTTGATGTCAATTGTCTTTGATATATTGAGATCAAAATAGAATATGTAAGTCCTGGTTATCCTAAAGTTTTTTCATGGGACTGACCAGGTGAAATATTTGGCGATAGCAGTGGCATGACAGACTGGAAAGTTCTATAGGAATGATGTGAGAAAAAGACGAATGGCATGGTAATGGCATCTCATAATATGTTATATTGATAGAGTTATGTACAATTAATAGGTACAGAAACAGAACACATGTAGTTTAAGAGAGAGAAGATGGGAGGAGTTTTGAAGAAGCAATATTGTTTAAAGAAGAACAACAATGCCAAGAAATGTATAGTTTTTCCCTTTGGGAAAAACCATGTATCCATGAATTATCACATAGGTGGCAGTACACTAAACACCGAAAGTGTGATGATAGACTTAGGGACACAGGTGGACAGTGGTCTCACCTTCGAAAACTATATAGCCACAACAGCCAGGAAATCATTCTATGTGGCACACCTCATCACTAAGGGCTTTTCATCCAGAAAAAAGGAGGTCATTGTCCCACTGTACTTATCCCTCATTTGACCCATTATAGAGTACAATCCCCCATTTGGTATGTACCTCACAAGACATCTGCAACAGCTGGAAAGGCCACCGAAATACCTCACTAAAAGAATCACAGACCTAAAGCAGATGCCCTATGCTGACGGTCTAAAAAACCTCCAGCTATACTCTGTGGCATATCGTCTACTAAGAGGTGATCTCTGCTTAACGTACAAGGCCATGTCAAACCCTGAGCTGTTGAACATGTTTCACTTAAAGAAATCCCAATCCCTCAGAGCCACATGCTCCAGGGATCTAAACCTTGTCATCACAATGAACAAAACATGCTGGAGGGATAGGTTCCTGACCCAGAGACTCCCCATACTCTGGAATAGACTACCCATACATAACAAGCAGAGTGCTTCCTTGGCCCTCTTCAAAAGGAACCTTGACGATTGGATGGGAGATAGGAAATTCACCCCGGGGATCACGTCAGTCGCCCTGCTAATCAAGGGTCCAGGGAAGAAATATCCAGGGAATTGTTATGGCTAGGCTTGTATAGGCCCTAGGGCCAATAGCCTAGTACCAACCTATGAACCTATGAACATTGGAAACAGGGAGGTGTTTGCAGCATTATATTTTCCAATGGCAATATATCAGATATGTTTGCCTGTGTACTGATAGAATTTTGAGGATATTGCCTAAAAACACTTGCCATAATTATAAATTACAATATAGGGAATTTTTTGGTAAGAAATGAACCTATTTAAAATATTCAGGATAATGAATAAAAGTACATTTAGTAGGAACATGTGCATAACAAAACAAAGGGAAAACAACAAAGATAATGAGTGGATAAAAACTTTTTTTTCCTTATCACTTTGGTATGAGATTTCTGCTTCATTGGGCAGTAATGATATAGGAAATACGATATGGGTATATTATCAAATCTTGTATTTTGAAGAAAAATGCCCTTAATAACACCAAAGCATGAAGAATGCAGCCAGGAGATGAAAGCCTGTGATAATTGTTAAAATGACTTGTTTAACTGGAGAATTAACAGAAAGTAATTACCAAAAGATGTACTTTATACACAGTAACTCTATATATGTTTTATGAAATTTAAAGGTCAGTAAAGAAAGATTAAAAACAACATTACAGGGTGTCTGAAGTGCTGATTCTGGGAATGAGTTACCATTGAATACTGCCAAGGTTAAATGAATGAGTCATTAAGTTATATGGCCAAAAGTGGACTCAGTTTTGAGAAAAAAAATCCTAGATAAGTACTGTAAATTGCAGGTGCCAAGTATATTTGATCCAAGTATTTCAGATAGCATACACCTTTTAACCCTTTTAAACTTTTAAATGTTCTTTTTATAAAACATTAATCTATGATAGCAAAATCTCATGAGTCAATAAATTATATAAAACATATTTGAGTAAGGCAGATCAGTTTTGAGAATAGGAATTGGTGCTACACTAGAAGTAGATTAGGGTCCTTATTACATCGCCAAAATGCAATTCCGATGAACACCTATCCATCGACACCTAATCAGCAAAGCGATTCACTGAATTTAATAAGGGCAAGGAAATACTTGCCTGTGGCACAACATACCAACATCTATGTGGAACTGAACCCACTGAAGTGGGGGGCTTCGTCCCCCACCCCACCCCAAATATATCTGCCAACTCCGGGATTGCACTACAGTGGAGAAAAGGGAAAAGTTCTGTTGTTGGCCAACTATGTCCCTGCCCTTATTAAATTCAGCTAATTGCTTCACTGATTAGGTGTCAATGAATAGGTGTTCACCAGAATTGCATTTCAGTGACATAATATAGACCCGTAGATTATTATGTCATTATTTCATTATATCTGAAAAGGTTTTGTGACAGGCACATATAATTCCCCTTTTAATTATTCTAAATTCTTAAAGCATATCTCTCCTAGCCCTTTATTTTGTGAGCAAGTTCAAGTTTATTCCCAATGCTCAGAATACTATTACTTTATTAAAGCACTTTTGTCTTCCTTACTGTATGGCAAGCAAAAGCATTAAAGAACACCTCACATTTTTCATTTTCATCTTCTGCTATTTTTTCTGTTCTTAAGTCTCTTTATGGTTTCAGTTTAGTTTAAAAGAGCTAAATTGTGTTTCTCAGGGAAGTATCAGAATGATGGGTGAACCAGAAGTCCTCCTCATGATGGGAGAAACCCTACAATCCCCTGCTAAATACAACCTACAAACCTGTCCCATTTGGATTCCTAGTGAAAATCCAAAGACCATAACTGAAAAATCCATAGACCATAATCAGAATCTTCATGGAATCTCTGAGTAATATCCTTACTCTGAGGCACAGTAATCTCACAGTAGGTAGCAGAGTCTGAGTGCTATAGCACCCGTGTATGTTGAAGGGACACTAGGGTGAAGCCCCATGCATAAAATGCTTTAAAAGTTTAACAGTGAATTTCAAAATTCACTGCCATTTTTTTTGAATTGCATTTTATTTCTTGAAGTGTTGAACGTTCACAAAATCTAGCCTCATACTTCCTAATGAGCCATAATACACCCTCTGTTTACTGCAGATTTGGTTAGGTTATACTGAAAATCATTATCTTAATTTTTTTTACAGGAATAAAACACAATTCCACAACACTGACCATCTAAGAAAGAGAAAAACACAAAATGTGATGTACTTTAGTATGTTAGGCTAGAACATTCTTTCACGATAATTTGTATTTTCTATATTATGACTATAAAACTATCAGGTGATATTATCAGTGTTGTGTACTTAGTATATGTTTTAATTTTGATTTTGTATAAACTCACAATAACAGTGTAATGGTATCACATTAATGAATGGATATAACACTCAACAATCACTGTTGCAATTCTTGAGATTTCAGGACATGAAAATTTCATTTAATTTCTTTTATAATCCTAACTCAGAAGATGCTCCTCTCAACTACATTTAACAAAGCTGATTCACTAAGCTGTATTTTACTAAATCACTCATCTGTCTTTCATTATGGTGGATAGATAGATAGATAGATAGATAGATAGATAGATAGATAGATAGATAGATAGATAGATAGATAGATAGATAGATAGACAAAAAGGCAGAATAAAAAAAAGAAAAGAAAAAACTTTCATAGAATGATCTCCATCATGCTTCTTTCAAATGCATACACATACACAAACTCACACAGCCCCCACACACACACACACACACACACACACACACACACACACACACACACACACACACACACACACACATATACACACACACACACACACACACACACACACACACACACTCCTTGGATTCAGACTTCTGCCGTCAAGCCTTTATTCCTCTATGCCACTAATGCAGGCTAGCAATCTTCCACATCTGATATCAAAGCATGAAGCAAGGAAGTAGTTGTAGGCAAATTTGAGCATTGTGTAGCCCATTCCAGCAGTGCAGAAGCAGTTGCTAAACAAGACTGAGCCCACAGGAGGTACACAATGGTCTAGAGTACTGCAGTAAGTGGTATTACAGCAGTATCATCCTCATGTGAATACTATCCTGTAAATAGCCATTTGCAATAATAACATAGGTATAGTAACACTAGTGTTCTGGATTATACTTGCCTGCAACATAAACCTTCAGCTACAGAGTGTATAGGTTATGCATCTGTAGAACAACAACAGTATCACACCAATGGCAACCTACTGTAACGGATCTACCACCTCATCCCTGAACAATCTGCACTACACAGTGTGAGGTAAACACCTGTTGACATACAGCTATATGTGAAGAGGTTCTGTCAGTTTGGTTGACAAGGAGTTTGGTTGACATCTATTTAATCATCTGCATTTGGTCAGCTATACAGATAGTCAACAGGTGTTCAAAATCAAGACTCGCCGCTTAAGGAAATACTCCTTTTTCCCAGGGATTGTGCAGTCTCATAGTTCATATGTATAACTGGTGGGGAGTGTGGGGGGTTTTGTTTATGTTTTGTTTTTTTGTTTTTTTGAAGCAATATTTGCATTCATCCAGAAACAACCTCAGTACATGCATACTAGGAAGCTGACATTTTCATTTTCAGTATAGAGTGGTTTATCTTCAGGATGTCGACATTCATATCATGTGAAGCTGATAGCTCAGTGTAACAACACTGCTACCAGGTCCTCCCCCAGTGTGCTATAGTTTATATAATTCCATCATTCTATATTTCTATACCCCTGCTTGGAAGATGACAGTGTGATACTACCATATGTATGTCTGCAGTACTTGTCTGGACCGAGCTGGCAGCTACAAACAACCAACCCAGATGCATAGCTTCACATGGTAAGATCATCTATCATGGGTATAACTGCTGGAAGCATCCAGACATGGTACCCTTGTCATGCTTTACCTGTCACCTCTACCATCCATGTGTACCTGTGACCCACCATACCTGTTATTAGGGAAGATTCCATCCCCTATAGCTCCCAATGGACCCCTGTGTGTCACATTTCTCAGTCATATCTTTGCACATGTCCACACTTGCCATTGCACAGCTTGGTAACCAGTGGGATACCATAATGTCCCTCATCATCATCACACTCAATCTGTACCTATCCACATCCAATCCACTTATGTTGTGCTCATGAGGTCAATAAAAAGTCTGAAACATGCATGTCCACAGCTAGTAGCTTTAACTTTATTGGCCTAAATGTATCCAAAAAGACATGAAAAGTAAAATGTTATGGGCAGTCAAAAGCCGTATGATTGAAACATTTGATGACCTTAAGGGGTCATTTGCATATATCCCATTGCAGGAGGCTTAAGGTATCACACAGTGAAAACTCAACCTTGGCTGGGTAGAAATGTCACATTTTGGTATATATATATATATATATATATATATATATATATATATATATATATATACGCACACATACATACAGAACCCGTTTTCCCATTTTTCTACATGGGGACAGGGTGTCATTTCAACAGTGACAATCAACTAAATTTTATTAAACATTTGTTTACCAGGAAAGTCCGACTTGGAATGAAACCAATTTTCAGTGGAGGCCCAAGGAGAGACACTCCAGACACATGTCTTTGTGACATGGGAGGAAACCCGAGTACCCAGAGAAAGCCCACACAAATGCAGAGACGACATGCAGACTCTGCACAGAAAGCACTCCAGCCGAGAATCAAACCAGAGAACCTCTTGCTGTGAAGCGACAATGCTACTACTGCACTGCTGCACCATCCCATAAAGCCAAGGTTAATTCTGTCAGATGGCTAGGCACACTAATACGTGCACAGACACACACACACACACACACACACACACACACACACACACACACACGCGCGCGCATGCGCGCGCATGCGCACAAGCACGCACTTACGCAAAATAACTTAAATGCATTCCAGTTATAACTAAGTATCAGGTTTGCAGTCAGCTTCATCTCTTTCATTTAGTCAAGCACAGTACTTGCCTAGTAGAGCCATCAATGAGGAGTTAGAAAGGCATCACCTCTAACTGCTGAACCAGTCTGCATGTTTGCTGCATTTACCAGTGCAGTATTTGTAGTCTCAAAAAAAGAGCCCTTTGCAACTTTAAAGGTACTATAATACATGACTAGTGCAGTTTATAGTATAGGTGTACTAGTCAATGTGATGTTACAAATGAATGTGATACCAAGTGTTCACCTGCCTGTTCTTCTTAAGTGCTTTTCCCCTTTGTATCTGTTTACAGTCAAGCCCTGCTCTACTGGATTTCCAGTCACTTCATTCTCAGAGGCAGAAGGACCCAATTACACCCAAGCACGAGCATATTATAGTGGGTCGTTGTAATCAAGATAGTCATGGAGGAGTGTTTGCACCAGCTGATGCTTTGATCTTCCATTTAGTTGCTGTGGTAGTGAGTGTTCATCCCTGCAGCCGGAAGGCCAGTCTTCACCTCCCAAGCTGGGGTTATCCATGTTTCAGGACGGATCCTAATTATCTCCTGGATGAGGGCAACTTGGTGCCAGTCCTTCCTATCAGCTCTCTCTCATTGACAGTATTGATTATGAGGATACTTCTGTTATATATCTAACTCCACCTCCTGCTGGCTGATGTGTGAAGGGCCATCACCTGCAGGCCTGCTATGCCTCTCTCATGAATGCAAGTACGCTTATATATATATATATATATATATATATATATATACATACATATCATAAAAATAGGAGTGCATGTAGAACATACATAAAAAGAGTAATGATTTCAATACTATAAGCATTTCTTCAGGTGAAACATTGATGAAACTCGTATAGGACATTAAAATGTTCTTTTTTCAGCAGGTTTCACATTTGTATTTTTTTATAGTATATATATATATATTTTGTTGATGCTTGTGGTGTGGTTTATCGTGGAACCTCACTTTTTTTGTTAGTTCAACAAATTATCCATAAAATCTTCCAAGGGCTGCCATCATCACAGATTTGGGAGAGCAGTGCAGTGGCCCTTATTGTTAACGTAAGGTCATACTTGTACAAGAACACGTTAACCATTTGGAAACTAACACTCCCTCTCTCCATGGGGGTGAGCTGTAAGCTGCTCATTATTCTTCCTACCTCCACTCACAACCCACCCCCACCTCCATGGCTCTTCCAGTGAGTGAGCTACTAATCAAACTCATTCTTAGGGCTGCAGTCAGAGATTAATCCTTTCTGTCCTACAGAGCCAGACAAGTAGCCACCTATATTCATGTGACTCAAGATAAACCATGAACCCTTTTTTTAATAATCCAGCATTCTGGTTCTTATGATAAAGCTTACCCTGTGACCTTCAATTAAATACACAAGCAATATCTTAGAATTGTATGATTTAAAAATCTGAGCATTCCCTGTAGAGAGAATATAGCCATTCACACAGAAGTATGCTACAACAAAATTGTAAGGATAAAATCATGGTAGGTAACGTTAGCAAAACAACATTGTGATATTGTTTTTGTCTGGATGCTATAAAATAAGCTAAGATATCATACTATACTTCCTCATCCATGCTCCTGTCATATGGACAAAAAAGCGTATTTTTTTCAAAAGTGATTATTAAAATAATGATAGACAGAAACACCTGTAAAAAGGCAGCCATTAATGTTGATCTCTGGAAGTGGCAAACATCAGATTCATAATGTATTTCAACAAACAGAAGAAAATAGGATTTGGTATCTTGGAAAGATTTGTAGAATGAAATACTTTCCTGATCATATTTGCTCTGGATCTACTCTGACAATAGTGAATATTTCTAATTTTAATCTAGAACCATACAACATTAAACAATAGTACTGCATTCCTCTGCAACTATTCTCAAGATCACATACAGTATATAGATAGCTGACATATGCAAAGCTTTGGATGACTGAAGATATATATATATATATATATATATATATATATATATATATATATATATATATATATATATATATATATATATTGACAGAGAGGTGTATACAAAATAATCAGTGACTGTATGATCAAAGATCAGATGGTTGCAGGTGGCCATGTGTGATCGCTTTAACAGTAAGAATTAGAAATATGCCCTTTCTCTATTATTATGAAAATTTTGGAGAAAATATAAATATACATGGCAAGTGAAAGTCGGTATATGGGGCTTACCCCCTGCAAAAATTATGATTTTTGATTTTTATGTTCCAGTTTTGTTTTTTGAAGCTTGGATGTTATAGTATCACTAATGTGTACCATATGCCAATCATTTTTTTTCTATAAAGGATGTTCCAGTGTTTTGTGAAGCAATTAATTTACATATATTTATATATGTATGTATAAGTCAAAAGGTAGAATCACATTTGGTAGAAAGGTTTTCTTGGGTATAAAAAAATGGAATATATAAATGAGTGAATGTTCATTTGAGTGAATCACATATGTTTGAATTTAGTTTTAGAAAGTGCATGTAAGCAGGAATGTGCAGGAAACTTAATATTTGAATGAAAAAGTGGTGGTTGTGAAGATGTGCAAGAGTGTGTTATAGCAGGTGTGAATATATAAGAGTTTGCAAATTAAGGCTGAAGTAAGGGTTAGGTAAGGCACAGAGTCAGTGTTGTGGATGTTTTGTGTTGTCTGTATTCTGTGTCCTTTTGTCTTGTGTAGTGATGCTGTTAGGGGAATGGATTTTTTTGTAATGTAATGTGTAGGTCAGGGTTAGGGGCAGAGGTAGAGCTAGGGTCATGTTTACTGCTTGGATTAGCACAGATGAGTAAGACTATGCAGGGGATGAAGAGTATGAATCAGATAAGTGTATGGAAAGCCCCCACTGTTCCCTTCTAAATAAAATAAACTGCATGACTTCAAAAATATAATGAATGCCCTATGAGCAATAGGCATTTCCTCATAGAATATTACTACAAAACCACTGGCCAGATTTATCCAAACTACTTACTTGACAATAACCAAGTAGAGAATTCAGATCCTCCTGCCAAAAGCTACTGCACATCATAGAAGACAACTCTAAGATCAGAAAAAAGGGTTGCACACACTTCCAGCCTATGTTCCAGGATACCTTTCATTAGATACTTGATTTCAGAACTTCACTTAAGAGCCTTTACTTTCTGCCCTCAGTCTGTCAAGCCTCCATCATGCTCATCTACAATTATTGTTCTTATACACTAGAAATGTTGAAATGGATATAGCATCTACTGCCAATATACACTACAAATGTTGAAATGGATATAGCATGTGTTGTCTCATCTTCTTTTAAACATATATATATATATATATATATATATATATATATATATATATATAAAACTAAATCAAAATGAATCTTCATGCTGTATCATGATTCATGTACAAGGCTTTAGTTCAAATATTATTTTATGATTGCTATATAAATACTTCATACATCTGTTACTGTAGTGAATGTGTATATAAATATATATATATATATATATATATATATATATATATATATATATATATATATAAATATATATATATACTTGTGTTGACACTGTTTTTATTTTCCTTTCATGTTTAGGTGTTTTTATACTATTATATAATAATTTAATGCAGTTCCATAGTGTGCAAGTTTGTCTTTCCAGATCACTCATAAAACCAGGAGCATTAACACAATTAAAATGTATAAACAAGCAAATAAGTAAATTTTACAACATTTCTAAACATACCTCTCAACCTCTTAACACAAGATATCTGGACAAAGCCAAAAATAATGGGGAAGCAATGGCCCAAAACTAGAGACAAATATTAAATATTGCTCTTATAAACTTAGAAAATTGTTAGAATGAAAGCCATTGTGGTACCATGCATTTTCTGAAAGATACGATATTTGAAACTCAAATGTCTGCCATTTTTTAGTGTTTTCAATCCTCACTGACTTGCCAGAAAAGCACAAATGTTATGAGGTGCAGACCAAAAATATGAGACAAAATTCTGGACATTCTGTGAAAATCTGGACAGTTGAGTGGTGTGTTTAAATCTTCTCTGATGACATATCAGCTAACGTGGCTTCCTTTTCATGAACAACCTACACTCTTCCTTTCTTCCACTTATTAGCCTGAATATATTAAATAATTATCACTTATAGATCTTTTTATCCCACATAGGTACTGGATGATAACATTTAGTGTGTGTGTGTGTGTGTGTGTTTCATATTGTGTTAGCGATGCATCACATTGTTTCAGAAGATACTGATGTACAGGTAAGTAACACCTGGTTTTCTAAGCTATCTAGTCCAGAAAGCATAGAATAATGCACATACACACACACACACACACACACACACACACACACACACACACACACCAATGACAATACAGACAACAATGCAGAATTTTAATGCAGTTGTTCCACACAGACAAGCTGTAAAATCTAAAAAATCTAATATTTATTTTGCAAATACTCTTGTCTCGTGTATCAGTATATGGACTTTGATATGCTTTAAATGTTCCAATATTTTACTTTCATTCATGATAAAAACTCAATTTTCTATTTCTGTTTTAGGTAATATATTTGTAATCAACTTGTCATTTACTGACTTGTTGACTGTATTCTATTCATATCCTTTAATTATCATGGCAATTATTAAAAATGACTGGACAGTGGGTGACATACACTGTCAGATCACTGGCTACATCCTAGTTTTTAGCTTGCTGGCCTCTGTCTACAACATCATGGCAATTGCAATCAATCGTTATTTCTACATATGCCATAGCACAAAATATGACAAACTCTACAGCACATGGAACACTGTCTTCTGGCTTTGCTTTGTGTGGGCTATGGCTGTCATTGCGTTGCTTCCAATTGCCACAGTTGGTGCCTTGCGCTATGAAGAACAGATATACACGTGTGAATTTATACAGACTATTAATTTAGCCAGCGCTATCACAGTAGCTGTCCTTCACTATATAATACCTATGACTATCATAATTTTCTGCTATGTGAGGATCTGGACTCTGGTCATCAAAGTTAAGTATCGGGTCAGGAAAGATGGGAAGCAAAAGCTGAAACCAGCTGAAATCAAGAGTTTTCTGACCATGTTCATAGTCTTTGTGCTGTTTGCAATTTGCTGGAGCCCCTTCCACATAAGCAGTCTGGTCATGGGATTAAGCCCTCCAGGGAAGGCTCCCAGAATTATAAGTTGGCTTTATGTCACAAGTTACTTCATGATGTTTTTTAACAGCTGCTTAAATGGTATAATCTATGGCCTTTTCAACCAGAACTTCAGAGAAGAGTTCAAAAACATTCTTTTGCTCCTCTGGCTTCCAGGAATTTTCTGCAAAGAGACCTCAAGAAGAAGAACAAACAGTGAAAAAACTTCCTCTCTCTCCCAAATGATCAGTGTGACAAGTCATATTAGAAAATCTATAGGTTAAATATTATCACTGTAATCATTGTTGTTATGGTTTACAAGACAATTATTAACATCTGTTAGTTCTCAACAACCAAAACTAAAATAAATCAAAAACATTTTCTCCTCCATTATAAGGTTAAAATGTTCAAAAATAAACTAAAGTCAAAGAGTGTAGCATTATTAAACAGATTACTTCAGTTGCTACTCATAGTAGTCTCACATTTTAAGGAGACATATTTTTTCTTCTTAAAAAGTAATTTAATTTAATTGTATAATGTGTTACCAATATTATATACTACTATCTGAATAGTTGCTTCATTCCATTAAGCATTTCTACCAAAGTGATAAAGGGTATTGCTTGAAAAGCGTAATTTCTGATGACTATAACTTCTGATTACCCAATGAAATAATCTGTTCAAAACAATTTGTGTTCAAACTATTTATTTTATCTGTATTTTGAATATGTTGCAGCCAACATACAGCAACTGTACTGTATATTTTCCAGTCTTGTGATGTTTTGTATACACCTATCTCTGTTGACCTTTTTTGCCTCATCTTACTACAAACCAGCATTGCTGGGAAAACTTAGAGTTGCATTTTGTGTAATGGTCCTAGGGTGGGAATCAGAGATGTAGTTTGCTCTGCAGTAGAAGACTTGTATATAGTAAGGAGTCAGATGTATAGTTTGCTGAGCTGTCCTTTTGAATGAATCAGGGAAGCAAATTTTCATGGACAGCGAAGTGCAACCAAACTGACTTTGTGCAGTGAGGCTGAGTATGTATGACAACATACAAGAAGGACAAGTCTAAGTGATAAGGTATGGGGCAAGGCTCATGTGCATATAACAAGGAATGCTGTGAATGAGCTATATGTGAACATGTGATTATTTAAATGTCATATGAGTGTTCCATCTATACAAATGGATGGTTCAAGACTTACAGTAATACAACAAAATATCAAAGAAAGAAATATGAAAAAAATGCAGACAAAGAATCAGAAATACTGACATGCAAGCTGGGTGACTTATCAGAAGCATATCAGTCTTACTAGCACATTGACAGCTGCACAGTATACCAAGCCGTAGAGGAATGATTGGTAAAGTATGCATTGACCTTGTGTTGCATTCTGTTGTCTGTATGTACAGTGTTACTAATACTGAAAACACAAAGGGGCAAATACTCTCTAGCATTGACAGCAGACGTTTGATTGCTGAAACCACAGATGCACACACAGCCAATTTAATGTCATGACTGGCTAAATTATTCGGTGCAAGGATGTAGAAGTGTGGAGATAATGGTAGGACATCAAACCAAACCATATCTTTGCCTCATATTTTTCATTTGTAACTTTTTTTTTGACAAGTCATTAAGAACTTTAAAGTCATTAAAAACTGTGGACATTTGAGTTACCAAATTCATATCCTTCATAAAATGAAGTGACCTGAAGAACCAGGCATATATGCACAATCACAATGATTGTACAGTTATGCAAAAAGCAAAAAGAACTACTCATTCTTAACTGTCATCTCAATCCCCCCTAAAAATTTGTCATTGCAGCTATATACATACCACCTGGAAACAGCAACCCCATCTATCCTAGTTAACAGATCCATACAAGAATCCAGTGTCACAGATACCTGGAAATCTTCATTGAATCTATCCTGGATTTTTCAAAACATCACCTATGAGGCCATTTTCCTTGGTGACGTAAATACTGACTGGCAAAAACTATCCACTTCCTCCTCTTCCACACACATCAACCTCCATGGTTTCCAACAAATCATTACTACCCCTACTCATTACAATAACAACAATACTAACAGCTCCACCGCAGACTGGATTCTTATTTCTGATCTGACCCTTTATCAAAACCCCTGCACCCTACCCAGCTCCCTAAAAGACCACATCCCCACCAGAGTTCCAAGGCATTCTCTCCAAATACCCAAGTCCCACCACTACAAAGAATGTCGTAAGCTCTCTTCCTTTAATGCTGATACTTTAATAATAGGCTAGTTTCTATCAACTGGTCTGTCCTAAAGTACCTTTCCCTCAATGACCCAGTACTACATTTCACTCACACTTTTCTGGACATCCTTGACTCCTTAGCCCATCTTAAAAAAAATTAGGGTTAAAACAACATACTCTCCTTGGCTCACTAAAGATACCCTCTCTCTCATGAAAGAAAGGGACAAGTATTGGAAACAATGGCAACAAACTAAATCCGCAACACTTTTCCAAAAGTATAAAGAACTTTGAGACCTTTCTAAAAAAATAAATTAATAAGGACAAGAAAAAAATCCATTATAATGCCCAATTCACTCAAAATTCTAACCCTAAGAAATTCTGGTACTCCATCAACAAAATTCTACACCCTGGTAACTCTAACATGCCCAACCCATATCTATACAATACTCCCCAAGACAGTGCCACCCTACTCAATGCCCACTTCATTGAATCTATGCAAAAACTTACCCAAACGTATCCATCTGCCAATCCCGCTCACACCACACAATGAAAAAACACAAACACCCCTTTCTCTCTTAAACCTGTCTCCACTGCATATATAAAATCCCTTCTACTAAAACTAATACCATGCTCTCCCTCTACAGACAACCTCCCTCCCCTCTTCCTTAAACTTACAGCTCACCCCATAGCCTATTCTGTCTCTATCCTAGTTAACAGATCCATACAAGAATCCAGTGTCACAGATACCTGGAAATCTTCCTACATCATACCTCCGCACAAGGGAAGTAACTCCACAGATCCTTCCAATTACAGACCCATTGCTATTCTCTGTCCAGTAGCCAAAATCCTTGAAAAATATGTACATCACCAACTTCTTAAGTACCTAATTGATGGAGATCTCCTAACCCCTACACAACATGGGTTCAGACCCAATCATAGTACCTCCACTGCCCTCCTTTCCTTCACTCATATTGCTGCTGAAGCCAGAGACAGAGACTTTCTATTATCCTGTCTCTTTCTTAACCTTTCCAAAGTTTTTGATACTGTCTCTCATACTAAGCTAATTACCAAACTAACATCTTCAGCAATATTCTACCCTCCTCCTGCACCTCTTCTTCCCTTATACAATACGCTGATGATTCTACTGTCATCTCTGTCTCTGATAACATCTCTAACCTTATTTCCATCATTCAAAACACTTTTTCATCTGTTGAAAAATGGCTAACAGAACGCAAACTTATGGTTAACCCCAAAAAGACTAAGCTCCTACTTTTCTTTCCCAAATTCTTCACCCACCACAAAACTTCCTATACCATTCTTTCTCGCAATAACATCCCTATTAAAGCCAATCTGCACACCAAGCTAGTCAGAACTATAATTGATGACCAGCTAAAATTTGACATCTATGTACAACACTGGATCAAATAAAGACAACCAAAAATGAGGTCTTCTCTACAGAAACAAAACATTCCTAGCTCCCAATTCCAAACCCTTGCTGGCTCAAGCCTTTCTATTACCTTGCCTTCTCTATGCCTCTCCTATCCCTACCCACCTCCAGACATCCCTACTATCCAAACTCAAACAAGCTTATAACAACATAGCCAGATTTGCCAGTAACCTACCATACAGATCACATCATTGCCTTGCCCTTAACCAGCTCCAATGGCTTGAATTCCCTCAGCTCCTGCTACTTTCCCAACTGCAGCTCACACACTCCTATTAAATAAATCTAGGATCTGCCCCTCTCTTTCTTCACTAGTATCCTCTTATACTCCAGCTCGCTCACTTCGTAGCTTTGACCAGAACCTTCTGGACATCTATAAACCACATAAAAATATCAGCAAACTCCTTTACAAACATTCTGTCTCCCTTGCCTGGAATAGACTACCTCCTTACATATGTAACATTAGTAGTGCCACCTCTTTCAAAACTGAAGTAAAAAACGTCCTCCTGAACTCAAGATCCTGCTCTTGCCATAATCCTCCATGAATGTCGATGTTCACTCCAACTTACTTCCTTCTCTCCTTAATTTCTCTCAATTTTCTGTTTCACTCTGACAAAAGACTTGCATTGAAATCATACTTCCAAGTAATGAATACACCCTAATAACCTCTGCTTCGTCATATTGTACATTTTTATTTGAGTTTTGAGCATGATATTTGTATTAAGTTGTTAAACTTTATTGTGCATATTCATGGATTTTTTGAACCTCTGTTGTATTTTCTACATGACTTTTGACATTTCTTTGTATCTCATTTATTTTTTTTTATTTTATATGTACATTGTTAATGTCTTATATTTGACGGGTCTGTAATACTTATGCTAACTTTTGTATCCTGGAGCTTTTCTCCTCAGGTCTCCACTGAAAATGGGCCACGTGCCTCAGTTGGACTAACCCGATTAACAAATGGCAAATACATAAAATGCATGCTAATGCAAAATCTGCTATTTTAGCAACTTTCTAGGTCTATAAAAGCAATATTTAGAATCTGTCCATATTTTGGGAATGTTGTATCCCTATTATTCATAGTTTTGTCCAGATTTATTGTGCTAAGAGGTATGCATTAAGCACACCTGTACAGGTAACATGTAGCACCAATGTATTTGTCAGATATACTATGCCAGACTTCATATAAGTATGCAGACTAAGAAGAACCAGACATATATGCACAATCACAATGACTTCACAATTATGTAAAATGCAAAAAAATAAATAAAACCAAAAACAGCTACCTACTAAAAAATTCATACTAATGCCCAGTTACCTGTCTGTGATAATTGATCATAGCATTATCTTCCCACCTTGGACTGCCTTGGTGGTGCACTCCAGGAAGGAATCTATCCCATGTGCTGGCAGGATACAGTCTACACTATTTTTACTAGTTAAGTCAATAGAAAGTCTACTACTGGGTGTCCTTGGCTTTAATTCTTGTGCAGGGCTGTGGTCAGGTCTGACCATCCTTCAGTGGACTACATTCTTCTTTTACATGACATGTGTCCACCTAGACCTTGGTGCTGATCTGTCCCTTGCAGTAATGAAATACAATATGAAGAGATGTATTTTTGTAACATAACCAATGATCTTACCCAGTTTTAGCATGAAACTATAATGGAGGTTAACAGCTGTGCAACAGATACCATCAGCTGCACACATACAGTGCACTCAGTCAGCATGGAAAAAGCATTCCTTCTCGCTATAGTTGAGTGCATGCAGTATTCACAGTTCTGCTTTTGTGCTATGTCACAAGGACATATATCATACTTCAGTGTGTGTGCCTCCCCCTGACAACATCACTGCTACGTGATACAGGTCATTGTATGCATCAAACCACTGACCCAGCACATGTGGACAAACACTTCCTGACAGCAGTAACGGTGACCTATCAGTATGCATTCCTGTGATGATATGATGTACCTTAGAGCAATAGTGTTATTATAATTTTATTTAAGATACATAACGCCAATGGCCCTTTTTTTCAACTGTGACCTTGAAGCATAATGACAGAAAGGCGATTTTTACAATGGATGGAAGAAATGTACATACACAGATTAGCACTATACTGCAAGACACGACAGTGCTCAATGATATAGCACCTTGAATTACTATGCTCACATATACTACAGTAATGGCTAATATGTATTTTGATCAACATCGCATCTACATATATATACAGTTCTACAGCTTACATTAATATTGACAAAGCACTGCTTACAACTTTATCATAGCTTCAGGTGGCAGCTTTCAGTTACTGTTAATGCTGGTATTCATTCACAGGTACCACTGTAGATGAGGATGCTGATCTGCAGTCTGGTGTGCAGGACTCAGGGAATAAAGCTGATATGGACAAGTCTCAAGTGTCAGAAAATGATATCTATAGGTTGAGACCAGCAACTGAGACTCTGACCACATTGCACATAGCTGGACAAACACGGAGTGTTAGACCATGTTTCAAGCAGTGGGAGGACAATGATAGTATGACAAAGGCTCTCAGGACACAGATGGATTTGGAGCCAGGTTTTTCTGAGGAACATGTGCCTACAATAGCTGCATCCCAAGAGAACATGTTGTATGCGATATCTATACTGCACTGAATGTGACAATGCTTCCCATCCAGCAATGGTCTTGACTTTCTGCCAGGTGTCATTCCACAGCATGTCCCCTGAATTACAGAGATCAGAGGAGGAATATGGGCAGATGGCAAAGAGTGCTATCTAAGCCCACTCTCCTACTACACATGCTGCCCAGGAGATGAACACCATTGTGAGTGGATTGCTTCATGTCACCTCCCAAGCCAACATGGAAAGCAGAGTGTGTTTACTGCTTCCACAGAATGATTTCATGCAGCACTAGATCTGTAAGACAAGGCAGGGGTGGACATGGGCAAACGCGTGGATAAATGTGCATATAATGCAAGAAGATAAAAACACACTGAATAACTATAGGCAAAATACCCTACCTCATCACCGCTAGCTACAGGTCCCCCACCATGAACCAGGAGAAGCACATTGCCTACCTGGACTTGCTATAGTTGCTCAGTATGCAGTGAAACACCTTGGCCATGGGAGATTTCATCTCTCCCTCCATTAATTGGTTGGCTTACATGAGCACAAACACAACTGCTCTGTGGTTCCTGGACTTTATTAATTCAAATGCCTTGTAACAGTTGGTATGCACCCCCACAAGAGGCTCAAATGTCCTTGACCTAGTGCTCACCAACATGTGGGGATCACTGCACTACTCCCTGTCTGTTGTCCTCCTCATAAGGTTAGACCATTAATCAGTCTCATTTGAAGTAAAGGTCAGATCTGACACCCCCACAGGAGCAAAAAAAAATGAAAAATCTCTCCAAAGCAAACTATAACCTACTAAGCAATGGTATAAAATGTTTGAAAGCCCCTGCTAACACAGCCAACAATGATTCCTATGCAGAAAAGTACACAAATGCCCTATATACCCACTTAAACAAATGTATTGACTCAGCTGTACCTGATAGGACTAAAACCAGGGCATGCTGAAAAAATAAGCCATCCTGGCAGTAAGTATAAATAAGCTATATAACAAAAGAAAGAAACTGATATCAAAGAATAAGAGGACACTTACTCAACAGAGAAAGAATACAGTCCACAGCTTGAACAAGCAAATTAGATATCTTGTAAAGTCCACTAAGGCTAATTGCAAGACTTAATTAGCATCCCTAGCTAAAGACAACCATATGGCAATCTTTAGCTGTGTCCGAAACCTAAAAGGGAATGCTCAACTGTGTGTCACACTTATAGTGGACCGTACAACTCACACTGAACCTGAAAAAATTGCCAACCTGCTACCTGACAGATTTAGCAATAACTTCACCCCCTGTACCCACCAGCCATACCCCAAAACATTCCTGATACCAGTCCTCTACTGAGCATCTCCAAGGAACAGGTCATACAAGCACTCTCCAAGACCAAATCACGAGTGCTATGGGACCAGATAACATCCCAGGTTGCTTACTAAACAATCTAAAACAAGACCTAGTGCAATTAGCTTATCTAAACAATCCTATCTTGGTTTGTGATTAACTGTGGAGTTAACTGGTAAGAGAAGTTTTATTTGAATTTCCATTTTATTTTTTACCACTGCTTTTCATTGTTTGTAGGAAGGCAGGTATAACTTGTAGACAAGAAGGTTTATATTGTGTTTTGTTGTTTTGCCTTTATTTTTCACTGTTGTTTGTTAGAAAGGGATAGGTTTTAGACAGGCAAGCTCTAGCCACCTCAAGGTGCCTCGCCAGCCACAAATTTACACAGACTGCAGAGAGGACAATCCAGACCTTATCTAAATAATCCTTTCTTGGTTTGTAATTTATTGATCTTTACTGTTGAAAAGAAGTTAGATTGGGAATGAAAGTGAGCTTTTGTCATACTTTCAGAACTTGTGCGGTCAGAACAACAACTTTACTGTACTTACTTTAGTAGTTAGTTGTATTTTTTGCTTGTGTGATTTTTCTCATAGAATTTGATTTAAGTTCTCTTTGAATTCTCTGGTTACTGCTTTTGATTATTCTTTTCTTTTATAATTTTTTTATTTGTTTGAAGCTGAATATGGATTCCTTAAATGAGTATGCTATTAATGATTTGCTAAAACACAAATATTTTGTAAGTGTAATAAATGCTATGCATCTGTTAACACCGGTGATCTGTGTTCCTCATGTCAAATGTTGGATGTTTTGCTTACCATTATTAGAGGTAGATCTAGACTTACTGACAATGCTTGCACGTGTGCAAATGGCACAGATTTAAGAACTGTTGCTACACACATTAATGACTGGACTGGTGAGATAAACAATGTTAGGGAAGGAGCAAATATATAGGAACACATATAGGAAATGATGCCTATCGTCTGTAAAGATCATTTAACCCCTATGAAACAAGACGATGCCCCTGACAACTTTGGAATTCTGGATGCAAGTATTCAGCAATCTGAAGATTCAGAGTGTTTAGAAGGAAATAAAAAAGAAAGAAAGGAAGAAGTTCACAACAAATAACAAGGAAGAAAAAGAAACTGATAAAATGTCTGTAAAGTAAAGAGAATACGTAGTAAAAAGGACACTGGTTTGTTATGTAGCACAAAGATTACAGAGAATGATAACATTTTTCTATCAGAAAACCTTCAGTCTACAGAAAAAGGCATCATTTTCCAGAATATAAGATAGAAAAAAAGAGACAAAAAGCAGGTGAAAAGGAAGAAATCAAAACTGAATGAGGAAGGATTGAATAACATTAGGAAAAAAGAAGAGAAAGACAGATGTTGACTACATGGCTCAAGCTGTGGATGTACAAAGCCAGTTGGATGAGAACTGTATGCTT
The DNA here is from genome assembly GCF_019279795.1 of Protopterus annectens. Classification (NCBI taxonomy): domain Eukaryota; kingdom Metazoa; phylum Chordata; order Ceratodontiformes; family Protopteridae; genus Protopterus; species Protopterus annectens. The sequence continues at coordinate 495,299,813 of NC_056741.1, forward strand.
GCAAATTTAATGTACAATGAAAACAGTGGGATTAATAAAACTAATGGTGATGAAGATCATTTCTTTGTAACAATTGATAGAGCATATATTACTGTATTAGAAACTGAAGATTCTTCAGATCTGGTCAATAGAGCAGATATTACTGTACTAAACATTGAAGATTCTTCAGATCTGTTCAGAAAATATATTCTTGCCATTGGAGATTCTGTTATTAGAGGAACTGCTATTTACATTTGCAAGAAGATACTGAACATTGAATAATGTTATGCTTGCCAGGAGCAAAAAATAGAAGATGTGAGACGAGCCTTGGAATGTCTTAATGTAAGCTAGTATGGATCTGTTTTCATTCATGTCAGTACAAAGGTGCACATCTGCAAGGACTTGGATTGTTAGTGGGGAACTTGCAGCCCTCTTAGATAGTATAGCTTATATTGGTGTTATGACATATTTTTCACAAATCACATACAGAAAGGATCTTTAGGTCACTGTGAAGGAAAACATTTTTTGGGTAAATACCTATAGGAAAAAAATGTCCCATTTTAAAAAATAGAAATGTGTAGAGCATCCAAGTCTAGTTGTTTGCACACGTGTTCAGACAGGATGACGTGCATTTGTTATGATCAGGGAATAGAATTCTTGCAGCAGACATTTTCCAGTATTTGACAAACACTAGGCAGGATTTTTGCCAGATCAAAAATTTACCAGTTCACAGATAGCAATATTTGATGCATCTCTGATTGTTGTTAATGCTAGGAGCATTAATAATAAAGTTTTTTTATTGAAAAATTTGCTAAGCTTTCACAAGGCTGATGTTATTTTTTGTGAAGCACGGTTAAAGAACAGTTATTGGAAATCAGTTCTGTCTGGGTATAAATGTTTTACTGTAACAGACATTCTAACAAAAATTCAGGTGGAGGTGTTATGATAGGGATTAAAGATAGTTATTAAACCTGTTCAGTGACAACACTAATACTATAGACTGTGTAACTGTGACAATAAAGGCAACCCCGGAACATATAATAATTGTTGGCATTTATAGACCACCAAAGTCAAGTGCTGATGACATAGAGGCATTCATATATTTCTTGCATGAAACACAGGAAGGAAGAATAATATTAGCTGGGGACTTAAATTTACCAGAAACAGATTGGAATAGTATTGATTCAACAACATTAGTAAGAAAATTATTCACAACATATGTTCATGAACAACAACTGCTTCATATTGTAGAAAATCCTACCAGGGAATGGAATATACTAGACATTGTTTGTGTTCCTAAAGAGATTACTGTCACTTCAAGTCAAGTTTTACCACCATTGGTGTGCAGTGATCATGGGGTTATAAAGGTCAATTTGTTGCTAGATAATTCTGCCAAATTTGAAATCTAAACCAATGCACAGCAGATTAATTACAGATTATATGCAAGCAGAACAGTCACTATATAAACTAACTGTAGGGATCAATGACACTGGCTTCAAGTTAATGACTTTCTTAAGGGGTGATTATAAAAATAAAATTGGAAATTTCAAGGAAGAAATTCACATTCTGGATGACAATATCAAACAATCCAGTAACTTTGTACACTTTCAAACATTATATAATGGTATAGCAGTTAAAGTTGAGTGACACTGTGCCACTATTAATAACAGGAAAAGAAGGAAACAAACTGCAGAGGGATTAACAGCCTAGCATAATGGCAGAACATATCGAGTAAAAGACTATACTTGATAGAATTAGACCATCCAATAATCACAGAAACACAATAAATACTAATGTAGAACCAGCTATGGAAGAAACCCTAAGTACATCTAATAATATGCTTTCTGTTCTTTTACTGGCTCCTTCTTTAATATAAACTTTGGGAAACATCGGGACCCCCAAGTGGCTCATGGGGGTCAAATTCAAGGGCAAAGGCAGAGGGAAGAACAGGAAAAATAATTGAATTTCAACACAAAGGTGTTAAATTTAAGTGATGTTACATTAAATACTGACCATTTGAACATACTAGAAAAAGGATTCACATTTATCCCAACACAGCAAACCTGACTAATACTATTATAGATTCCAGGTTATATGTAAGGAAATTAAACTTTCATTATATCCTTTATGGCATTCCTCATTACCAAGAGAGTTTCAATAAACTCCATAGGAGAAGCACTTATAATCCTGTTTTACACAACATCTTACAGGTGTTTCAGAAAGAATGTGAAACAGAATTTAGATTGAAGATTGGTCATAAACCAAATAAATTCAATCTATCTTTCCAAGAGATAAAAAACTGTGCACAAAAAATCACACTAAACCACATTTTAGACCAGTTGTAGCTGCAGATTGGGACAAAATAGAACCAATATCTAGCTACTTGGATTATTTACTTAATCCAATAGCACAATCTTCTGAATATTATCTAAGAGTCTCATGACACTTGCTTGAGCTACTTTAAATGACATACGGATGTGGCAGCAGGATGTTTCTTCCCCTTACTTGATGTCGTCTCAATACATAATTGGACTGATCAACAGAATGATATTGATTCTGTATGAGAATATCTAGCATGTTTCACTAAACTGAATACCAACTTGAGTAACACAATTTGTAAGCTTCTCAGTCTAGTACTGGAGAATGATTTATTTTTCTTTGCTTGTCAGAACAGCATTACAGGCAGAAAACTGGTGTGGCAATGGGAGTCAAAGTGGCTCCTGTTTTTGCGAACTTAGTGATGGCCCTGTGGGAGTAAAAACAGCTGTATCCTTTGTTTCAAAAAGCTGTACTTTATCACGGGTACATTGATGACTTGAATTTGTAAAGGAACAAGAGTTCAATCTTTTATTAGATTTTTGTCAACACCAGTACACCTTTCCTCAAATTCACCAAATGTGGGTTTAGCAGAGCCATCAATTATTTGGATGTCACTTTGACTTTGATGGACAGGGCTGGGTCTATTCAAGGTAATATTTTTTGCAAGGGCACCTTTGTCAACCAGTATCTGCTTAAGCACAGTTTTTATTCACAACACATGAAGACAAGTATTATCAAGGGGGAATTTATTCGACCAAGCAGTTGATTGGTGAAGGCAGTGTGTTTTACACCAAATCCAATATACTGAGAGGTTTCTGCCTGGATAAGAGCTAAGATTCTGATTGGATATCAAAGATAGAAGAATATGTTTCTTTGCTCAGGAATACTACTGCTACACCTATATTGAGAAAATCTGGTTCATTGGATTTATTGGCCACAATAGACACACCTTTAGCTGTACAGAACATGATTGGCTTTGGAAGAGCCTTTCCCCTTCCAATTACTACAGATGTGGAAATGATCAAAAACATTTTGACCGCGAACTGTAAAGCAATAGTTGGGAATGTTGACTTGTCAAACATTTTGGGGCTGTTTCCTGTATTTACATACAAAAGAGTCAAAAACATTCAAAGCTTATTGGAAAAGGGCACATTGAAATACAGTCCAGGGACTGGCACTTTAGGCAACTTCAAATGTGGTAGGTGCTGGCAGTACCATTTCATAAACAATTCTGCAAGTGGAAATTTAAATACTCGAAACATGGTTCTCAATGTTAAAGGTAGGTATGATTGCCAGTCGCAAGGTGTGGTATACGTTGCCACCTGTGAATCTTGCCCTTGTTTTTACATTGGCAAAACCATTGCAACGTTAAGGAGAATACTTTATGGGCATTCATTGGCAATTAAGAAGAAAGATGCTAATAATGCACTTGCAAAACATTCCATGATTTGACCAGCATTTAGGAAATTCATATTTTTTGTAATTGATGCTATCAGTTTTTTGTGATTTTTTGGGGGACTATAAAGTGCAGCTGGGATGCTGTGAGTTGCATGGCAGATTAGATGTAAAGCAGATCAAATCCCAGGTTTAAATGACACTATTAACATCAAGTACTTTCTATTAGCACAAAGGCTTTAAAAACGTGTTTGCCTGGGATTGTTTTGTATTGTTTAATACAACATTTGTTTCAGAGATTCCCTTGTTCCAAATGAATGAGCCTGTTGGTTCACTTTTTGATTTTGACCATGTTATTGGTTGGTTATACCAGTCATGTGACCTCTATTTATTCTTTTAAACTGATGCTTATTTTTACTGTTAGATTCTGATGAATTTCTGTTTTTATTTGCTTAAAGAATGAAAGTGCTAAATCCTACTTCTTAAGTGAAGTTTTTGGTTTCAGTAAAACTTGTTCTCCTAACTGGAGTGATGTATTCAGAGAAAAACTCCAGATGGAATTTGGAAAGTTTTGAAAGAGAAATTGAGTGAAAAAAATAAAAAAAAAATGTTTAACATCAAGATCTATGCATACAACATCAGGGTAATACACTTCAATAAGAACAAGATACCTGACCAAGGTGAGAGACAAAAAATATAAGAAACTGAAGAGATGTCGAACTACAACTTTGAAAATTGAAATAAACAGGCTGGACAAACAAAGTAAGCATAATGTGAGACATGATCAAGTAAAATTTGAAGAAAATTTATATAAAGATATTAAGTATAATAAGAAACCTTTTTTATTGATGCATAATGTGTGGAAGGAGTAAAGACATACAAACTGATAAACTGTAGAGTCTAAAATGTATTCTCAGACACAACAGATTCTAGATGTATTTACAAAATCTTATACAAAACAGTCAAGCTCCACAAAGGGGGTGATAAGTTGTCCTGGTGAAATCTAGGTAACCATAGAAACCAAAATCAAATTAGATTATATTGAAAAAGAACTGTGCAAACTGGATCCAAATAAAGCACAGGGAGGAGAAGGAATTAGTAATAATGGCCTGAGAAGACTAGCAAGATCTTACAGTACTATTATATCTATTATTTACAAAGACATGCATCTGGAGCATTTCTCCCCGGGCCTCCGCCAAAAATCAGCTTTGTTCCAAGTCGGACTTTCCCAGTAAACAAATGTTAAATAAAATGAATAAATAAAATTTACTAGGTCATATAAATATGGGGAGATTCCTCAAGATTGGAGACATGCACTTATTAAACCTGTCTTTAAGGGAAAGGGGAATAGGACAAACTCGGAGTCATATAGACCCTTAAGTCTACTTTCATGTTGTGAAAAATAATGGAGAAGGTAATATTGTATAAGTTATTTTCAGAAATGAATGTTTAGAACTTGAAACCATATATCAGCATCCATATGTTGAAAATAGATCCATTACCACCTGTAACATGATGTTCTTTAACAATATAATAACTGCTATGAATGATAAATTGTGCTGTGATGGCACTTATTTAGATTTAACTTTAGCATTTGGCAGGGTCATACACAAAACACTGATCAATAAATTAGAACAACTAGGTATTGATGGACTCTTGATAAGATGGATAGCTGCATGGCTTACAAATAGGACATGGCAAATATCATACAGCAATTGGACAGGTGAAATTCTTGGTTACAGTCAGGGTGTCCCACAGGGCTCTATCCTAGGCCCTTATTTGTTTAGATTGTATCTTTCAGACCTAACATTTTCATCTATATGCAGATGACCTGAAATTGGATAAACTCATTACATGTGTTACAGATAAGGCATATCTGCAAAATGACTTGATTAAATTGAACATTAGGGGATAGGAGAATACTATGCTAATAAATACATCAAACATTAAGGATATGAGATTTGAAACTGTAGATTCATTTAAGGACTTGGGTATATACCTAGATCCAGCTTTTTCTAATCATATCAACCAATTGGTTAATGATTGTTATAGAACTATAGGTTGTATAAAAAGATTTATAAAGTCCAGGAAATCAGAAATGATGAAGTCATTGCTTGTTAATTACATTAGACCCAAACTTGAGTACGGAATAACAATATGAAAACCTTATAAGAAAACAAGCATGAATAACTGGAAAGAGTACTGCAGAAATATACCAAGGGCATCCATGGATGTGAACATTTAAGTTATTATGAAGGACTAAAATACCTGAACTTGTACAGTGTCTCTTGCAGATATCTAAGAGGAGATCTTATTCAGGTGTCTAGGATATTTACAGACAACTATCTCTGGGAATGTTTGGGGTTATCAAAAAGTACTGGGGAATCATCAGACAACGTATGTAGAAGAATCTATGGGAATGAGAAGTGTACTAATTGGTTCTCTGAGAGAGAAGCTGATGCATGGAACAGACTAACAAATTACATTAAACAAGTACTAGTTGAGATATTTTTTAGAACAGCCCGGGCACTTATTATAGGAACAAGTGTTTTTGTATATTGGCAGGCTAGAAGGGCATTAATGCCCATGCTTGAAATATTTGTATGTATGTAAGTATGTATCTTCAAATAATGAACTTTAACCCTCCTATTAGGAACATTTGTGCTGAATAGACAGCTTCTAACAGAGGTCTTAATTAAGCAGAAATTGAGGTTATCCACATTATTGTCTGTGTTTCTACTCACACTGATAGATGTCTGTTCTTGTTTTATTTTTACTGCTCTCCTAGATGTGAAAAACAACATGTATGCTTTCAGAAAAACTTAATTTTTAACCTTGAAGAAACCAAAATTCTGCCTTTTCCGAAGAAAAACTGGTCATGAACTAAATCATAATAATAGAATAAGATATAAACAAATATCAGAATAGTAACTCAGTAAAGACAACCTAATGTCTGATTCTGGGAAAGTAAGTACTGACCCAATTCTCCCTTACTCTGACAAATGCAGAAGGAGTAGAAATAATGTCCAATAACAGGGTCAACAGAGGGGAAACTGCAGACTTATAATGATGGCCGCATAAACCTGTACATCACCAGTGTGCTACAGGACAAAGGTATCATGATAAGGACCTGTTGCAGACTTTAAATAAGTGTTTTTATCTCAGTCTGCTAAATGACTGGCTTCATAGAGAAAGAATCATTAAGTGTTTATAGTCTTTGTTTAGTCCAATGACTGGTCCAGGATTCAGTACCATGGATGTAGCTAACAAAATCAATGAGTCTGGACAATATTAAGAGTGTTTCTGTCAAAAATGAGTGTGTCAGAGATACATTAACTCTGCTTGTTAATCATAAGACTGTCAACAATAAATAAAAATTAAAGCTGTAGTACACGTAGCTGTTGAACTACAGTGACCCTGAAAGATTATAACACACAATAAAATTTTACAACATGAAACATGAGGTTAAGAAAGATTATCCTCATAACACTGGGTTTGCCCAAGATGATGGGTATGACAAAGGCACTAAGTGCAGAGATAATGGCTAAATATATTTAGAACAGTGTATTCAAGCAGAAGTTTGCAGTTTGTGTCAAATACTGCAACCACTTATGCAAATTTCTGGAGATATCCAGGCTCCTCTTAATATAGAAAAAAATTCAAAATGTGATAGCTTTCGCACAGTAACATGGCTGGTATTCATAGTCCTACAATTCACACAAATACAAGTAAAAGTGATAAAGAGTGCTACAACACCTATATGGAAAGTGGTAAAGCACAAAGAAATTGTGCTGATTATGGACAATTTCAGTCCTACACCGATACACCCAAAAGAGATTTGCCTATCTTCCATAGCATAAAATGGATTCAGATTGTTAGGTGAAGAAGTCATATGTAGATATAGACATGATTTATTTCAGCTACTTCCTTTATGTGGCTGTGTGCATGAGCCAACTCACACCTTTCTGAGATATTGTAAACAAATACCACTGAGCTGTGGTGACCACAGCTATTTAGCATTAAATTTAAATAGCTATAAGTTTTTATTTACTAAATATGAGGGTGATGTTATCTGAACAAATTGACTGGTCTTTTATAAGGTTGGAAAAGGGGAAGATAGGAAGGCTAGAAATGAAAGAGAGAGAGAAGACATGGAAGATATAGAATGAAGACATGAAGAGAGTTGAGCTGCAGGAGAAGCGAGAGGAGGAAGCACTATGTTTTTGTAAGGTGATAGAATCTCATTTTCCAATTTTTATGTAAGAAGGAAGTTTGGGAAGGAGTCAGTAAGGAAGGGTAGGAGAGAGGCTTAGGGAAGAGTTAAGGGACATGCAGATATAAATTACAGACAGCAAAGACAGAGACACAATGGTAACAATGTTACTGGTGGATTCTCAAGACATATACATGGCAAACAGATACAAACTGGGAAGTGAGAGGAAGTCTGAAGCACACGTCACACCCCAGTCTGAAGAACCTTAACTATTTCCTCCTCTGATGGACCTTGAGAGGGGGACCTTGATGGTGGTGGTGGTAGTCTCTGGTGACTTGATAGCATAAGCTAACAGGATCATCAAGTATTGCACCGACTGGATGAGGCTTTCAGCAATTTGCAGGCACCTTTCTACTACCCAGTCAACTGCTGCCTCTATCAGGTCTCAAAGCTTGGAATGTTGGTGGCCCACTGGGGGGCACACAGGGGTAATGCCACTGCACCTTCCCTGTGAAGATATCCCCAGGCTAGCAGGGGAGGTGGTGAATGGTCCTTCACCTGTGAGGAATGTGGCTGAGATGTCCATGCGTTTTCTAAGCCTGTGGAAAAAGAACATAAAAGAGAGAGAAAAAAAGACTGAGACAGTGATTTAGAGAGAGGAAGAGACAAAGACAGATGGAGACAAGAAGAACACAAAAGTGCATAAGAGCTTTAAAAACATAACATTTTATTTAATGAACTGAATAAATATTTACATATTGAATCTTTAAAACTGCTTCTAGCTACCCTGCTACTACTGACTTCATTCTTAGACAACGTTTTGATGTTACTTGACACTAATGATTTTTAACTCATGGATATCCTGTACTACTTTATTGATTACTAATGTCAGTACCTATGGATGTTTTATTGATATACATATATATTCAATCCCTATCCAGTGTACTAATTTACTTCACAATGATATCAGTCATTTCTCCTTTTTTAAATGTCATCCATCAGTTTACACTACAGAACAGCTACTACAGGAATGGATTCATATTTGTATAAAATTTCTTATATATTTTATGCTCATGAGGGTGCCCTACAATAATTGCTCCAGTCACTTCTTTGACTCACTTTGGTTATACTCTTGCTCCTCCTTAGCTGTGGAGATAAATAAAAGAGGATGTCCAAGCTGTTTAAACCTGTCATATGGATGTGCATCAGTGACAAATGGATTATTTTTATTTCTAACTTATTTTGTAACTGATTGCTACTCATGCATGCCTAATATAAGGAAGCAGTGCACTGCATTTGAAGAGATGGATTGAGCTTATGGGGCTACAGAACAGTTGTAGCAGAGTAGAGATTTGTGGTCATGCTCTGTTAATACTAATTTTCCTTCCTGAGCAAATTAATTGAATAAATTGTTAGTCTGAGTATTCCCCAGATGATATATTCAGTGTCGACATAGTGACAGGTGAGGTGCATTACCTATTCATCTATTGATCTTACTGCTGATATTAGCAAATAGTCAGTTTCAAAAAGGAAAGGCACATTCCTGCAAGGGCTGCTTACTTTACAATAATATCAGCTGTGTTGTCTAATATGAAATATTCATGTCTATGTTTACGTGAATATTTACAATTATTTTATGGTATATTATTTATTCAAAAATAATGAATTCACTCTGCATTTCCATATGCTATGAGGGAATTTCAACAGTACAGTAGGCAGTTCCTAATACTGTTGCTCATTTTCCCTCCCCCACTCTACCCTGGGTGTGGTAGCTAGCTGTTGTCAGCCATTTTATAAGTACATGAAACTTCTAGAAACCTCCAAAAAGCAGTTCTAAATTGTGCATAGAAGGTAATGCTAAATAACTTACCCCAAAAGCTCAATTCTGGCTATGACTAAGCAGTAAACTTTGGTAAGGAATTCAAGCATGCTTAATTGTAATGGTTGGCAAATGCAGTAGAGAGCTATTCTATGTAATTTGGTAGTTATGCCTTTTAATACCATTAATACTGGAAAACATTGAGTTTGTATTGTTTTTAATTATGAATTTTCACTGAGTTTGAAAAATGTGTATGCAAATTCCACACAGAAATATGCACACATGCACCCATATGTTGTTGTTTTTGTTGTGTCTTTTGGCTTTTCCTGGTTAGGGGTCGCCACAGTGGACCTCCGATCCGCTAATGATTGGCAGTAGATTTTTACGTGCCGAGTTGCCAGCCCTGATGCACAACCTTCAACGAAGGTATGCCCATTCATGTATGTCTCCACACAGAAGACACTCTAGCTGAGAATTGAACAGGACAACGTCTTACTGTGAGGAGACAACACTACCACAGCACCACCACCGCAAGTCTATAATATATATATATATATATATATATATATATATATATATATATATATATATATATATTGACAGAGAGAGAGAAATAGATATTGATGTATGTATGTATGTATGTATATATATATATATATATATATATATATATATATATATATATATATATTAACCAAACAAATGCACATACACACACACACACACACACACACACACACACACACACACACACACACACACACACACACACATATATAGGAACATAGGAACATACAGGCAATCAAAGCAACCATAAAATGCCTAGCCATATACATCTTTCAGCAAACAAACTTAAAGTTTTTGCCACCCCTTTCACTCACATAGTCATGCTCACCTCCCAAATCACCAAATCAAGCAGGGCTGTACATGATAACCTTGATGTAAATCCTTTCTACCCATTCAGGCATCAAGTCATAACACATATATAAAACTGTTGTAAAAAAATAAAGGGAAAGTACTCACTATAAAACTCTAGCTTTCTGAATTGGACTGGTGAAACCCAACCAGTCAGATGGTCCCTCCTAATCCTCTGAAGGTTAGATACCTGAGGCTGCATTATTGCCCAGATAGGGGAAATCCCTGTTCAGAATGACAGGTTATTCCCCATTTCCTGTCAGATATCATTTTTTTCTGTTTTAAAGTGGCAGTTGTATACTCCACTTTCTGCAGGTATGATTCCTGCAGCAGCTATAAGAAGATTTTGGTTTCCTTGTCACATCACCTTGGGGATCAACCATGGGCTTTAACAGAAGACATTCACTGAAGTATCTAAGCAAGAGTGAAGTATGTAAGCCTGATGCCTGGGAGGTAAGACATAAGTATGCAAAGGCCATCCATCCATATAGGGGTAATACATATGGGCATAATAGCTGTGTAAAGGTTTTGTATAATAAAAGGAGTGCAGCACTCACATGTAGTTCCATTATTTTTTTCCAGTGCCATTGCTTGAATTTGTATATATATTTGAATGTGATATTTTTTTTGAATTACAGTTTTTTATCATCATTTAGTAAAGGTAGTTAATACATGTTGGATTTAGGAAGAGATTACATAACCACTCTTATAATATTATTCTTTTATTTATTTATTTATTTTTAGAAGTTGGGTAGGGTATGACACTATTTTGTACACAGTGTTATTATTTCTTTCAAGGAAGAAGTTGTGGTACAGTTTAAGTACTCATTAGTAATGGCAAAAAAACACATTATTATACCAATGGTATAGCAGACTGCAGTGTGATTGTGGTATGCTTTAAACTTATGCATGTTCATGGGGTCATTGCCTGTTATTGCAGCTCATGCCCAGCCATCCAAATGCATTTTCATATATACAAGACACACATCTGTGAAACAGTGCAATTCAGAAGTTTCTAAATCATGCCACTTGGCCTCAATATGCCACAATCAGTGCCAACACTCTGGAAAAAGTACAAATAAAACATATTTCTATAAATAATGCTAAGCTGAAATTAATGCAAAAACAAGTTATTTTGGTGTGATTTTTTGACATCTGTTGAGCAGTAGCATTATTTCACCAGTAAGTCATGACAGGTGAGTGGTATTTTTAAAGTTTATCTATGACATGTAAGGGATCTGTAAGGAATCATTTTCACTGCTGGATGCATGGTTTAGGGACTTTTCGATGACAATAAAAAACTGTCAATGGTTAAGGCAAAAAGATAATGGATTTGAAGCAAATTATGATATACTTTAACCTAGCCATTTCCAGAGTTTAACAGAAAATAGTTACAGCTGTACATTTCACAATTACACAGAGCACTATAAATCTAATTAAAACTCAGAACTCAGAAGTTATCCTTACTGCAGTTGTCTAATATTTTTTATAAACATGCATGATGGAAGCAGTCATAAGCATGATATGGCTTCACTTTTGCCCTAGTATGTGCTTGCAGGTTACAATATGCTGCAGAAGCAAAGAACAAGTTACAGGAAAAGACAACTTTAGTCCAGAGGACAGCCACATCATTATGGATTCTCTGAGGACATATGGGAAGGAGTTCTTTGAAAAGGGATCCCAAAGCAGACAGAGTGAGCTAAAGCTTAGACTGAAGTAGTGGTTTACATTAATGCTGTAGGGAGAAGGAACAGCACCTTAGCACAATGTAGGAAAAGAACAAATGATATGGTGGGATGAGCAAGGACAAAGGTAAGGCAGACAGATGTTGCCTGTAGCAGCAAAGGTGGTAGCTCTTCCACATTGTAAACATTAACATTATATCATCTCTCTTAAGAGGTGAGAAATCTGACGCAGATGAGGATGCAGCTGGAATCATCAAAGGTGATGTGAACACCAGTACTTTCAGTTTCATTGCAGCAACGGCTGTCATGCACTGTGGAAAGTTAGTGTGTAGGTGGTTTCCCGGATTTCACTATGTTATGCTGAGATCTACTGGCCATGAGATTTACTCATGTGTAAACCTTAACATTTCTAATCATTAGGTGGACCATCCACATCAGGTTTGGCCCAAAGGCAACTATCTCTGCAGGGTAAGTATAAATATCATGCATTTCTGCATATCTCATGTCATCTTACATGGTTTATTAACCAATGAGAGTTATGGGGTCCGAATGGAGAAATGATAAAATCAGAAAGCAAAGGACAGTAGTATTGCTAGAAATGAATTCATCCTCAAGTCTTGGTGAGTACTTCTTGAAGTGGACCCTGTTTTTCACAAAATCTCACCAAGATGACACTGATATATGCTGTATTTTATATAGCATAGATCATGGACAGAAGTCGGTTAAAAAATAAAAAGATAGCTGAGTGCACATCTCCCAGGATAAAAAGTGCCCAATCCTGGTAGGTGCACTGGAACCAGGACTGGAAAAAATGACAGTGTAGAATCCTCAAGACACCATAATATTCCTACAATGTGTCTACACCAGGCTCGGTGGGAGGGGGGCCTTGTTGTAGAAGGAAGCAGTAGTCCACAAAAATCACAAAAAATGACAGGCCAGAAAAGAGCCATAAAGACAATAGAGTGGACTACTGAGGATAAGAAAGAAATTATGTATTGTTACTATTATGTAAGAAGCCCAACATTTCTGGACAGAAGATATGCAAAAAAATACTTGCACTAGGAAAAACCATCAAAAACTTCAAATGCAAACGTGTGTTTATTAATACAACAGGTTTATGAAGAACATTACATAGACCAAGAAACCTTGGGCCATTTGGAAAACAAAGTGACTGAGGGAGTGAGAAACTATAAAATAACAAAATCTAGAGATTTTTGAAAGCTATAAAAAAGAAATGTGGACATGGGAAAGAAAGAGAGATCTGATATGGTACAATATTTATGAAAGGAGAAAGATTAATCAATACAAAAAAAGCACCCCCAAAGATATTTGAAGAGAAATACAGGCAAAGACATCCAGATATGGAAAAGTTCACAATACAAAAAATAAGATCACAAAAAGGGAACGCAGAACAGAAGATTTGCCAAGAAGAAGTTAGAAAATAGAAGGTGAAGGTATAGAATACCTACAAAGTGAAGGATTTACTGTAGAAAGTCTAACACGGGTTATATCATAGCATGATGGAGCAATGAGTTCCCCAAGTAAGTAGCAACAAGAGGAGCAGGAGACATCTGAAGAAGACATAGGAAAGAAAAAAGACTTAACATGGTAGAATATTTATGCAAAGGAGAAATCAAAACTAATCAGTACAAAAAGAGCAACACCAAAGATATTTGAAGAGAAATACAGGCAAAGGTATCAGATATGGAAAATTTTACAATACAAACAATAAGAAAATAAAGAGGAAAAGCAGAAAAGAGTACTAGTAATGGACAAGTTAAAGTAATAGAAACTGAGGTTACCTGCAAAGTGAAGATTTTAGTGAAGAAAATCTAACTCTGACAACACCACAGCAGGATAGAGCAATGGGTCCCCCAATTAAAGAGACACCAGTTGAGTGGGAAACATCTGATCACTTGCAATATGAAGATACCTTGAAGCCTTCAGTAGGAAACCAGTACAAAAGTTCTGTTGGAGTTGCATAGTAAGGGAAGGAAAAAGCAACTGTGGCAACTCTGACTCAGTCAATGTTGTGAAGTGATAGACCAGTGAATTCCCATATGAACAGCAATGGATTACACAAGCTGAAACTGAAGAGAATGTGGCTCAGGAAGATTCTCTGGAACTTGCTGTCGAATGCCTGCAGGAAATGGAGAACAAAGAGCGTGCTCTCAGTTTAGAAGAACATGATCCAAGAGAGGAGTTGCTTCATTTTAATAGAGATGGACAGTCATATTAAGATCAATGAAAGAAACAGACTACAGAAAGTCAATAAACCCAAAAAGTTAGAAGTCTGATAAAACAAATGAACATAGTAATTAGGACTGTTCATAGAAATTCTTGCAATATAACAGAAGTAAATAGGATATTTTACTGTGCGGCTAAATTAATAATAGATAAAGTTTTACCACAAAAACACATGGCAGTAAGTAAAAGGAAGGGGAGAAATTAAATGCCATCATGGAAGTATCAAAAGGAGAAAACTATAATGGAATTAAAACAAGAAGTGTCACTGTTAGAAGAGTACAGAACAGGGAACAGATCAACAAAAATACTCAGAAAGATACACATTATAAAAGCAATGTGCAGTATCAAAACAGATCAGGATTTATTGTGCACTATCACAAATAATAAACGAAAAATGTCACTACAGACAGAAAAACGTAGAAGATATGCAGATAAATAAAAAGGAAAAGCAAAAAATAAACAATTTATTGATGACCCAAAAATGTTTTATAGAGAATTGGGAAACAAGGCAATAGGAATTGAAACACCACCAAAAAAGAAGAAAAAGATACATTTTGGAAAAATATCTGTGTTGATCCTGTGGAACATAACAAAGATGCTGAATGGATAGAAGAAGTAAAAGAAGGAATACGAAGTTCAAATGTACAGGATATGAAATAGGATGAAGTAACAGCCAGAGAAATTGAAACAAAATTAAGAAAAACTTCTAATTGGAAACCCCCAGGCCCAGATGCAGTACCTAACTTCTGGCTAAAAGTATTAGCATCTTTACATGAAGATTTAGCCACGAATAAGAACTATTTCAATGTGCATCCTGGACAGACACCAACCTGTTTAACAACAGAAAAAACAATACCCCTCCTTAAGAGCAAACATGCAAGCTACCCTAAAAACAATGGATGAATAACTTCTGTAAACTATACACTGAAATTGATGCCGACAGGGTTTATAGTCATTTAGAAGAAAACTCAATCACAGCAATAGAACAAAAGCGTAGCGAAAGAAAGTCATATAGAACAAAAGATCATTTTTGTTAAGGAAAGTCATAATGAAACTGTAAAAAGGGGAAGAATCTAAGTATGGCATTGCTAGACTGCAAAAAAGCATTTTGACAATATCCCACATTCATGGATAAAAGAGCGCTGAAAAAAAAGTATAAAATACACCCTACACTGATCGATTGGATTACAGTGGCAAACCACTTTAATTAAGCCATGATATTCATTCAAAGGGGATCCAGTTTCTGTCAGCCTGGGATGACATGGTTGACAAGCCCTGCTGCTTTGCCAGAGATGGTTTGCACCTGGCACCATTAGGCTTTTGTCTGCTGGCAAAGACTCTTGCCTCCCCCATAGTGACATTTTTAGGCAAGGGTCTCAAAAACAAAATTACTGACATGAAAATTGCCAACCATAACATAATAAGTGTTATGCTGCTAAATGGTAGGAACTTAAACCAAAAACTGCACCCCCTGGAAACAGTTCTGTCACTGTAGGATGTAGATGTCTGTGTAGTCGCAGAAACCTGGTTCAAGGTCTCAGAAAGTACCTCGGCCTTGCAAGGTTACAATAACTTCCACACCTTCAGACTGCAAAACAAACATGTAAGAACCAAAGGAGATGGTGTTTCTATCGATATTATTCACCTCCTGACTAGTTAGAAAGGACAACTCCATAGAGTTACTCGATATTCACATTACTGTGGGTAAGACCCCATACAAGTCATGGCTAGTTATAGATTTCCCTTCATGGATCATAGTGTGCACGAGTCCTACTTGACCAAACTGCAGTCGAGCCAAATATTGCCAAACATTCTGGTCATGGGGGATTTCAATTATCCCACCATCAACTCGGAAGCCTACTCTAGCCCTAACTCATTAGAGCAAAAGTTCCTTGGCCTTGTTAACTCAAATGCCCTAGAACAAGTTGTTCAAATCCCAACAAGAGGAACAAGTATACTATATCTGATCCTTACTGACATGAGAAATAGATACACCACCTCATCTGTCAGATCCTCATTAGTTAAAATCTGACCACAAATTGGTCACTTTCAAACTGGCACTAACACCAGAACTCACAAAGTGTGAAGTTAGACTAAAAAACTTCACCTAAGCAAACTATACCCTCTTAGGGGAAGGTATAAATGCATTCCAAGCCCCACCACCAACTGGAAGTGGTAATTACACCAAAGTTTACACTAAAGTCCTGTACAATCACTTGTATAAGTGTATACTCTAAGCTGTTCCAGAGACAGACTCAAAGCTAGAGCCCCAAGTAAAAAAAGCCACCCTGGTGGACATCTAGCATCAACAAACGTTACAACAAACACAAAATGTTACTGTCTAAAAAAACTAAGGCGAGACCCTAACACTGGAAAAGCATTCTCCTCAGTTTCAACCGGCAAATAAGACATGTCAAATCCTCTAAGGGTAACTTTGAGAAAAACTTAGCAATCACAGCCAAGGATAATCATAAGACCTTTTACAGCTATGTATGTAGCTTAAAAGGTAGGACCCAAGCATGTACGAAACTAGTGACTAACAGTATCACACACACACTGATCCCTCAGATAGCAAAGCTGCTAGTGGACAGATTTGGTGAAAATATCACTCCCTTATCCCCTCCAAGCGTATCACAAACCTTGCTCCCAACCCCCCACCCCCATCCCACATATCTGAAGAGCAAGTCATTAAAGCCTTGTCTAAGGCAAAAAACACAGTCTCTATGGGACCAGACAGCATCCCAGGCTGTCTTCTAAACAAACTAAAGCATGAATTAGCATCACCATTAAGTACCCTATTCAATCACAGCCTAACCATTGGTTTTGTTCCTGTGGAATGGAGAACAGCAACAGTTATTCCCCTCCACAAAGGTGGTTTAGCAACAGACCCAGGGAATTATACACCCATAAGCCTAACCAGCCTCATCTTTAATCATGGACCTCATAAATAAAGACATCGGTGACCTCCAAACTCTGGATCCAACCCAAGTGGGCTTTGTCAAGTGAAGATCTTGCCTGTTAAATTGATGAGGACAAATCTGTACACACAGCATACCTCAACTTGGCAAAGGCCTTTAACACAATCCCACACTCAGACATTACTGATAAACTTATAAAACTGAATGTAAACCCCTTTGTTGTAAGATGGGTTGCCAACTGTCTCACAAACTGGTCACACACTATCAAAGTGGGTGACTCCACATCAATCAGCATACCTGTCATCAGCAGGTTGTCACAACGGTCAGTGGTGGGCCCTCTACTGTTGGGTATATTGTTCTTACAAGTTTGAGCCAAAACTAACGGGCTGTGGCTGACCAAGTCTGTGGACAACTGCAAACTGGGTGCAATTATCGAATCCTCAAATGATGTCAAGTATACTTCAGGAGGGTCTTATGCAGGTCAGTGACTGGTGTCTTAGTCACAGTCTCAAATTGAATGCAAAGAAATGCATCATCATCATTCCCTTCAGTAAAAACAATGTCCCGTCATACTATCAAATTAACAGCAATACCTTATGTACCTACAAAGTGGTAAGAGATCTGGGATCACAAGTAGACTGCGACCTTAACTTGTGTAACCATGTGTTTACTGTAGTAGGGAAGACTTTCTACGTAGCACACTTGATTAGCAAAGGCATCACCAATAGAGCAAAGGAGGTTATAACCCCTCTATACTCATCACTAATCAGGCCCATAATTGAGTATAATGACCCTTTTGGCATATACCATACAAAGTACCAGCAGCAATTGGAGACACCTCTGAGGTTTCTAACTAAGAAGATCAAGGGACTCCAGCATGTGTCTTACACAGACCAACTAAAGTCCCTCTCACTATAGTCAGTATCATATAGACTCCTTAGGGGAGATTTATGCCTGGCTTACAGAGCAATCTCTGATCCAAACCTAATGAATTTGCTGCACATCTGTAAATCAAATGGGACTAGAGCTACCCATTCCAGGGCCTTAAATATGGCCTGTAACTTAAATATAACATGCTGTGGAGGGACATATTGTGTCTCCCAGTAACTGCTCCATCTTTGGAATAGGCTGCCAATTCATGTGAAGCAGAGCACCTCTATGACACTGTTCAAAAGGAACCTGGATGATTAGATGGGGCACTGTAAATTCTTACCAGGGATAGTGTCCACAACCCTCTTGGACATGGGCAGTCATTAATAAATACAGTCTTGGGTATTGACTAAAGTATCTATGGTATTACATTGGGATGAAACAGCTAGGCTTGAAATGACCTCTGGGTTGATAGCCTAGTAACCTCATATGATTCTATGAAAAAAACAAATTATTATTCCAGGGATAAAAAATCAGGGGGGGTATTCCAGGGTGACTCTTTGTCACCACTGTGCAAGCTGTCTTCTTGACAGATTAGGTCATGGTTATAATTTGGTTCTCAGAAAACAAGATGTGTTAAGACTTCTCACCTTCTTTTTGTGGATGATTTAAAACTGTATAGTTCATCAGATAAGGAACTGAAAGCACAACTGCAAGTGGTCAAGACCTTTTCAGATGATAAAGAATGTCATTTGGTCTTGATAAATGTGCAAAAGCAACCTTTAAAATGGGAAAGCTGAAAAACCAAGAAAATATCACCCTGGGACAGGAATATGATATAAAAGAACTTGAGCAAGTGGGAATGTATACAAACTGATGAAAGACCAATAATAAAACATGAACAAATGTGCATAAAACTTAGTAAGGAATATTTAGAAGACTAAAACTAATACTGAAAACAGCTCTGACATGTAGGAACAAAGTCCAAGCGATAAACTAGTTTGTACTTCTGTCCTAACTTACAGTTTTGGAGTGATTGACTGGCTCCAAAAGTATTGGATTAGTTGGACAGGAAAACAAGAAAAATCCTTCATGCTTATGATTAATAAAAATCAGTGTGCATATCAAGACTATATATTCCCCATTCTGAAGGAGTTAAAGGCCTCCTCAAAATTGATTTCATGTAGAGTAAAGTAAAGTAAAACTTTATTGTTATTCATACCACTCTGCATAAGTGGACAGCTGAATGAAATTACGTTTCTCCAAGCTCCTGAATCATGTATTAAAAAAACAAAAACCCAAATCATGTAAAAAAACACACAGAAAAATGAATCATGTATAATAAACAAAAACACAGAAACATGGAAATAATAAACGCATACACAGCAACAGCATAGAGTCCCAAGCACAGTAGGCTTCACCAGCCATGCTCAACTCATTTGCTGTGGTACCCAACAGTAACCACAATCAATCTCACCAACTCCACTACCTCTTCCCAGGTCTCAGTCAGATCCCCTTCCAACCAACAAAATTCAAAAACTCAGATCTAACTTAGATTTCAGATCCAGATTCAATTCAAAAAACCTATATACAAGATCCATGCTCCCACCACATGAAGGCCCAAACTGACATAACCACCTATGAGCAGTCTTCCCGATCCTCAACCACCACAATCTTGTCCATCTCTACACTAGCAACACTCCAAATCTCCATTCAGTCCAGTTTCCTCTAACCAGCAAAAATGGAATCTGGATCCAGCAGACAACCAAATCCCCATCCATCCTCCTCCAGCATAACTCTCATCATAGGCCTGAACGTCCATGATCAGTCTGACCACTCCAAAAAGCCAACAATATCAGTGATTGAAGGAGGACATCATGGCTGCAGCCAATCACACATCCGAACACTCCAAAATCCAAGCGGACTCCATCCAATCACACATACAACCACTCCAAACTCCAAGCGGACTCTAAAAATGGACATCAGCCAAGAAATTACTGTGCAAACAGAATGTGGAATGTGAGCCAGAGAGGCCGATGCCACACAATGTGCTGACATACCTCACTAGACCCAAACATAGTGAAAGTTTTAAAACATGAGGAGAGTAAGTCTAAAATGACTTCCCTGCTTAGTTTAGCAGAAGTATATCGGTGTCAAGCAGGAATAGAAATCAAACCAGAAGAAGATAAAAATCAGACAGTAACTGAATGTACCAAAAAACAAAAGAAAGAATATAAGCTGAAGGATCATATGAGATGGCAAGAAATGTAAAAAATGCATAAATATAGTTGCGAGTACAGAAAACTCTTGGAGCAACCTCATGTCGATCTGGATCGAATGCAGGAATGGTTAAGGTGAGGTGAGTTTAAACCAAAAGACAAAAGGTTGATATTTGTGACACAGAATAGTGGACTACATACACATTGGTTTACAAAGTCCATTGAGCGTGTGGGAGAAACAAACAAATGCAGGTTTTGTAAAACAGAATTGGAAACAGTCGCACATTTTGTTTTTGTTTGTGATATACTAATGTCAGAAGGATTGTATACTGAAAGGCGTAATAATGTGGCAAGACTGTTGCAATGGGGATTTTGCAAACATTATAATACTGAAGTAACTGAAAAACACTGGAAATATGAGCCACAAAACATTACAGAAAATGATGAAGTTTATATCACATGGGATCACCCATTAGCAACAGTTCAAAAAATAGATGAGAGAAAACTAGATATCATTGTCCATGAAAAGAAGACAAGAGTAACATTGATCATTGAAACTGCTATACCCAGTGACTACAGTGACTTACATACAGAGAGAGACACAAAGTTATAAAATACCAGGATTTGCAGGCAGAAATAAGGGCAGTGTGCAAGAAGGATACACAGACAGTTCCAATAGTAGTAGGAGCAATGGGTCTTTTAAAAAAGAATTGACAATTGTACTTAGATATGTTACCAATACATATAACTCCATATGAATTGCAGAAGGAGTTAATTCTGGGCAGATTGTGGATGCTGTAAAGAGCACTTCTGGCTAACATCAAAGACTGAAACAATACTAATTTCATGAACTTTAGTCATACTTTGACTTAGGAATGGGGTCCATTGCCCTCATGGTATTAGAAACCCAAAAGACTTGGAGAAAGTAAAGAGGAGTGAAACCATATATTCACATATTTCTTCAGAGGGTCAGATAAGAAACAACCACTTCCTGTACTTCAGTACAGGAGACAGAAATGGACAGCAGAATGGCCGTTAGGATTGATGCTATAACACTCATATTCATGACACAACCTAACAACAATGGCACACAGTTGCAAAGTGTACTGGCATGACCTCCTACTAGGCAGCAGGTGGATAACGTCATAGGCAGTTACACAGAGTCACACACTCAAGACATGACATTTCAGCATGGGGAAGGGGGTGCACCATGTAGATCAACACCTACTTCTTTTATACAGCAAGAACACCTTGAAGAAGAGATTGCCATTTCAGAGGCAATACTACCCACTGTAACACTTCTACAAAGAGGTACCAGGTGAAGACAAATTCCACAGTTAGCTGCTAACACAAACAAGGCCTTAACTGCACAGCACCAGATGTGCTGCGATATAGTCTAAGCACAGGCTATTGCAATTGAGAGTTAGGTAGAGATGATCAGAGTATTTGCAGGAAATACATGAGGAATTGCACGTGTACATGAGAATGGTGGAGACTAGAGGCAATACCATGATGATCCTTATGTGGGTCTGGCTGCACACAAAGCATCCATTTCCATCTCCCTATGAACACTAATAAAACACACACTGGAAGTTCTGATGGAAGGGGATGGAGTACTATCCACATGCATGGAGGATGAATAGTATGGACACCGTGTGAATCTAAAGAAAGTGCTTCAGGGATTCATGGAGATGCAACCTAAAATAAGTGAGCAAGGACTCATCAGACTTTAACAGTATGTGATAGAAATTCTAAGTCACAATTTTGGTCCTGTAACACTGTTCAATCAATGCCTGGAAGTGTTCCTACATCCAGTAGATCCCCACACCACAGCAACCTAGCATCAATCTCACGTGCTAGTACTTGTTCAAGATCTTTTGGACCATCACCCACACAGTCTTTAGGGTACACCATGTATGACACCTTTGATAAATAAGTTACCTATCACACTTCAGTAGGTAAACATCCGCAGTCACTCACCTGTTACTATTCAGACATGGGCATCTATACTTAATTCTTCATTACATCTGAGAAACATTTATGCGACAATAGGAAAAAAATAACAGTTTGCAAGCGCCTGTGTTCACTAGAACAATTGTCAATTAATCCACAACAATATACAAATGATGAGCAAATTTGGTATCTGAAGCAACAAGTTTGTTTTATGGAACCTAAAATATCTGTTTTGCCATGGCAATTGACCATGCATCACACAGCATGGTCATCAGTGGACATTTTTCAAATAATTTACAAAACACAGTTGAGTAGAAAACCCTCAGTACTCACCAGGTAGTCACTGTGTAGACCAATATCTGTCTTCATTATTATATCTATAAAAAGTGCCTATAATGTGTCATAACTTTGCCAGTACTGTACCAATAATACTTTTTTGTACCATCTGCACTAAGGGGTGGTAATACAATACCTATATATGCTACAATTCATATTATTTTCTTACATTGCTTGACATCCTTCTAGAATACCTTCAAATGTATACCAGTCCTGCTCCTCCCATCAAAACATGTTACTCCGGAAATAATCAGTAGGACAATCATACAGAAATTCTATCCCCAATTTCAAAACTTCGCTACTTATCTTTCTGTATTTACCACTGACTCTGCAGGTGGCAGTTCTGTGGTATTATAAACCGATAAGTCTGGCAAGCCTCATCTGCAAAGCTAAGGAAAGGATCATTATTAAATTAATAGGCAGGGACAGAGGTAAACTCAGTCCTCATGTATTAAGTCTATAAAATCCTTATATGCTGGAAGAATGGAGGACAGCAACTGTCATCCTCTTGCACAAAGGTGGGCGTCAGTGAAAAATTATATACCCGTAAGTCTGAACAGCCTATTCTGTAAAGCTATAGAAAGGATTATTACAGATTTAATAAAAAAAGGAAATAGGTAAACTAGAAATTCTCAACCCAAGCCAGTCTGGATTTGTCAAGTGCACATCCTGCCTTTTTAACTGGTTGACTTCTTTGAGAAGGTTACTAAAGCAATAGATGTGGTTCTGCTTGATAGAGGCACAGGAAAATAATTTTCTTGGGTGGCGAAATCCAGGGTACCTTTTTGGCTAGGATTGTATAGGCCCTAGGGCCAATAGCCTAGTACCTACCCATGAACATATGAACCTATGAGGGCAGATCAGTTCACACCACATATCTAGACCTCACAAATGCATTCAATACCATCCCACACTCGGGTATCATAGATAAATGATCCCATCTAAATGTTAACCCCTGTATTATTCATTGGATACTAAAATGGCTCACAAATAGAACTGAGAAAATTATGGTGAGTGGCTCTACCTCCTCCAAAATACCCATTACTAATGGTCTGCCCCAAGGTTCAGTCTTTATGCCAGTCTTTTTTGGCATTTATTTCTCAGTGATCAAAGACACTGTTAAATGTTTATGGCTGACAAAATTGTTCAGATGACTGCAAACATGGTGTCATCATAAACTCTCCAAAGGACACCAAGATCTTCCAAGAGTGGCTTTCCCAAAGAAGCAGCTGGTGCCAAAACCGTGAACTAAAACTAAATGCTGAAAAATGTATACTAGTAGCCTTCCACAAGCAAGACGTCCCTTGTAGCTATCACATTGACAAAACATCCCTAAAAATTGATCCAGTAGTAAGGGACCTTGGAACCTGTTTAGACAATGAACTGCCCTTTTTTCACCTCTTATCCACAATTGAAAGAAAGTCCTTTGTATTCCACAACTTATTACTAAGGGTATGAAGTCCACTTCTTCAAGTGTGATCATTCCACTGTATTCTGCAGCCATCATGCCAATCATTGAGTATAATGTCTCCTTCGGTATGTACATGTCCAAACATGTGACACAACCTGAATATCCACAGTGCATTCTTACCAAGAAAATCAAGGGCCTAAATTATAAAAACTAGTGGATCATCTCAAAGCCTTGTCCCTCTTCTCAGTGTCATACAGGCTACTGAAAGCTGATCTATGTGTCACATACAGAGCCTCAACAGAGACTATCCTATCAAACTTACTGCACATTCTCAAATCCACCTCGGACATAATCATCTGCTCAAGATATCTCTATCTCTTTTGCAACATAAATGAACATGTTGGAAGGACAGATATATATCACAAAGAATACCACTTCTTTGGAATCACTTTCCTGTCCACGTAAAGTGAAGCACTTCTCATGCACTACTTAAACATAACCTGGATGAATGAAAGGGTAACTGCAAATTCAGCCCTGACTTAGCACCCCTTATCCCACATGTACAGGGACAACAGTATGGGTTATTCATACTTCAAATATAAGGGCTAAAAACTTCATGGGAATGTATGGCTATGATTCTAAACATCCTCATAAATCAATGTAATAGTAAGTACCTATAAACCTATGCTTGAAACAGATGTGTCACTGCTGCAGTCCAATCCAATATAATGGATAATGAAACATTCGGCTATGTCTTTGAAAAAAATGACTGAAAAGAAAAAGAAATGACTGATGTACAGTGTCAGCTGACCATGCACCACACAGCATAGCACACATTTAACACAGCATGCAGTAAGTATTGTCTATATGATTTTTGTTTTTTTTCACTTTCACTAGGTGAATGTTATAGACCATAGTCAGGGACTAAATGCTGTCTATATGCCTGCACTGCAATGCACCATGCACAAGCCTGCCACAGGGGTTCCTGTACTATTGTCATTTGCTAGCCATCATCACTGTTGTGACTACTAGAAGGAACAGTAGAGGGAGATGCCCTGACATCATGGGGCATTTGTACACCAGACTGATGCAGGATCAACTTGTGCAGAATATAACATATGGCAAACATCCTACATGCAGTAGCAAGGTTATACTAAAGGGCACCGCAAACTCATCCAAGCAATGGAAATGGGCTTTCAACATGCCAGAACACTTACCCAATGACAATCAGCATTTGGGGCCACCTCAGCAGCTTCCTTGGGATTACTGGTGTCATTAGCCAAGGTCCCTATGACTAACTTGCAATACTTGAAAAGAAAAAAGGGAGGGAAAGCACAATAAAAAAGAGAAATTTTGCTCAGTAATCTTTACCTACAGAAATTATTGTGTGATTACAAAAAGTCTGTACTTATCAACAAGGTAACCATGTGGCATCCTTCCATGCAGGAAGATGTGGTACAGTGAGCCTGTGTGCCACATATGAGAATCATGGATGCTGGCACGATGCCTGGATGACATGTTAGTGATGCACCCATGCATAATACACTACCTGGTAGGTGACAGAATGCTAGACCTTCTTATTAAGATAGTACTCCCTCCATGGTCCAGATGGAGTCCTAGTGGCAACATGACTGCAAACTATTGCTCAGGGAAGTGTGCCATCTTATACAATGCTTATATGGTACTTGCTCAGACCTGAGGTAAAACTGGGAAATAGATGTACTGATCCACTGTGTCAAGAGTATGTTGAGGAACTGCTGAAGAATCCTTGAAGCAGAGGCATGTGAAATATCAAATTTGCCCCAAATTTGTCTCCAGAAGGTACTCATGGCAAGTATAGTGAAGGCTATACATACTCTTGTGTTCACTAGTATGGGAAGACCATGCAAACCCCCAGTCCTTGTAAGTGGGTCATACAAACTCACTAAATCCCGTATTATGGTCCTGTCTACTTTAAATCTGTCAAATATTTATTAGTCAACAAATTAAAAATGAGTCAATCTTTGTCTATAGCTTCTAGTTCCTGGCTGGTAGGTGCCACTGCACACTAGTGATCTTAGAGCAGCTAGGAATAGCAGCTCACAATGAGAGACAGCCAGGCTAGCAGCTACAGCAAGCATCTTCTCAAACTGCAAAGTAGATAGAATCATAAAAAAGACCTGACCGCCTTTTATAAGTCTTCTGCACATGGCACCTATAGTGACTATGAATTGTACATAGATGGAAAAGCTGCATCCTTATCTGCATGTCTTTAGTACCTCATTTGCTTAAGTTCTTCAAAACCACATTACAACTGCTGTCCCAATCATTTGTGCCTTAACCACACTTAGACATAGCAGGTGCAAATTCCCACTATGTTTAAGTGAAAAAACTATGAATATTACCTTATATCTTAATTAAACATCTGAATTTATCACTTTCTTGATGTTTATTCTGTAATATAACTGAAGACGTTCCCTCAGGTGAAATATATCTTACGTAAACATCTTTATTTTTCACCTAATTGTTTGTTTTGTATAAAGTAAATGTAGTCTAGCTTCTTTTTCGCAAAGTACAAATGCAATCTGACATTCAATTAAATCTCTTATGTCATTGCTTCATAATCAGAGTCTTAATAACCAGTGGGAAATATGATCTTTTTTACAACTACTGTACTATGAATATGACTTGCATCTGTTCTTTCTGTAGCTGAAATTTGACTGTAGCTTTTCTAAAATGATGGAAAGACACATTCAAGAAACATAAGATATGCAACTACATTTTAAAATTATATTTGTAAACTTCATTCACACTTGTTTTCACTTATATGACTAGTTTATTTTGTTCATAGGTTCATAGTTTCATAGGTTGGTATTAGGCTAGTGGCCCTAGGATCTATACAAGTCTAGCCATAACAATCCCCTGGCTATTTCTTCCCACAATATTTACTTCTCTGGACCGCTGTCCAGCAGGGTGACTGACGTGATCTCCGGGGTGACTTTCCTATCTCCCATCCAATCGTCAAGGTTTCTTTTGAAGAGGGTCAAAGAGGCGCTCTGTTTGACATGTATGGGCAGTCTATTCCAGAGTGGGGATTCTCTGAGTCAGTGACCTATCCTTCCAACATGTTTTGCTCATTGTGATGACAAGGTTTAGATCCCTGGAGCATGTGGCTCTGAGGGATTGGGATTTCTTTAAGTGTAGCATGTCCAACAGCTCTGAGTTTGACATGGCATTGTATGTTAAGCAGAGATCACCTCTGAATAGACGATATGCAACAGAGTATAGCTGGAGTTCTTTTAGATGGTCAGCATAGGGCATCTGCTTTAGGCCTGTGATTCTTTTAGTGTGGCATTTCTGCGGCCTTTCCAGTTGTTGCAGATGTCTTGAGAGGTACATACCAAATAGGGTGCTGTATTCTATAATGGGTCTAATGAGGGATGAGTACAGTGGGACAATGACCTCCTTTTTTCTGGATGAAAAGCCCTTAGTGATGAGGTGTGCCACATAGAAGGATTTCCTGACTGTTGTGGCAATGTGGTTATCGAAGGTGAGACCACTGTTCACCTGTGTCCCTAGGTCTCTTATCACACTTTTGGTGTTTAGTGTACTGCCACCTATGTGGTAATTCACAGGTACATGTTTTTTCCCAAAGGGGATAACTATACATTTCCTGGCATTGAGTTTGAGCCTATGGTTCTGGCATCAAGCATCTGTTTCTGTAAGGCCCTTTTGTAGAATATCCACATAATTTGAGGATTCAATAATGGCTCACAGTTTGCAGTCAACTGCAAACTTTGTTAGCCAGAGTCCCTTAGTGTTGGCCTGTACTTCAGAGAAGTAGATGCCAAACAAGAGCGGTCCCAGGACTGAACCCTGAGGTACTCCACTTGTCAATTGTCTGGAGCTGGATTTGGAGTCAGCTACTTTTACAGTGTGGGTTCTGTCAGTAAGCCAGTTGGCAACCCATCAAGTGACGTAGGGATTAATGCCCAGCTTAGTAAGTTTATCTATAATTCAATAGTGGGGGTTGGTGTCGAAGGCCTTGGCAAGGTCCAGATAGGCTGTGTGGACCGCCTTACCCTCCTACACATCTCTGGAGACTGATTCAAAGAAGCCAATAAGGTTCAGGAGACAAGATCAGCCCTTCACAAACCCAAACTGGGTGGGGTCCAGTGTTTGAAGGTTGCCAATGTCTTTGTATATAAGTTCCATGATAATATATTCCATGGCCTTGCAGATCAGGCCCGTCAAACTGATAGGGCAGTAGTTCCCAGGATCCAAGGTGGATCCCCCCCTTGTGGAGTGGGATAACTGTAGCTGTAAGCCACTCAGTGGGCATGAAGTTTGAGGTAAGGCTATAATTAAACATGACACTTAGGTGAGGTGCCATTTCATTCTGTAGTTCATGTAGTACACAGCCAGAGATGTTGTCTGGTCCCATGGATGCTGTGTTCTTTGCTTTGGAGAGTGCAGTTTTTACCTGTGTGGCCATTATTACGGGAAGTTGTCAATCTTTCGGTATTGAGATGGGCCTTTTAGGGAGTGAGAAGGGGGTGAATATGGTGCTGAATCGATCTGCCAGGATATTGGCAATATCCTTGGGATCAGTATATTTAATGCCATTCTGTTGTAGCTCAGAGCAGATCTGAGCATTGCCATTTAGATTCTTGATATAGCTATAGAATGCCTTGAGGTTGTCTTTGGAATCTTTGGCAATTTTATTTTCATAACTAGCTTTAGAGGATTTTATGAGGGATCTCATCTTTTACTGAGGCTGGTAAGGGAGTTTTTTGCATCCTGGTATTTTCCTCTTTTCTGCAACAGTTTCTTCCTTTTGTTGTAAAGTTTGTTTATGGCAGGGGACTACCAGATTGACTTCCTTCTTTGGAGGAGAGCATCTTGGTTCTATTTGGGATGGCATAATTCATGAATGAGTAGATGTGCTCATACAGTGCCTTAGTGTAGGATTCAGCAGTCAAACTTTCAGTTCCCGTCTGCATGGGTATCATGAAGTTTGTCACTTCTGACTTGAGTAGCATGAAGTTGGCTTTGGAGAAGTTTTTTATGGAGGTTTTCTTACTGACGGGTGGGGGAGGGATGTGGATGTCAAGGGTGATTAGCTTATGGTCAGACCTGACCAACCAGGGGATGACCATAGGTGTGGAGCATCGATTTCCCATGTTGGTAATGATCAGGTCTAGGATATTGGAGCCCCTGGTGGGACTATGGATTAGTTGATCCAGGGCATTAGAATTTATGAATTCCAAGAACCGTTGGTCAAAGGTGTTGGTACATGAGTAGTTTTCCCAGTTAATGGCAGGATAGCTGAAATCATCCAGTATTAGGGAATTTGGCTGTATCTTAATATTTTCTAGTATGTTTAGAAAGGTATAGTGAGAATCCTGGGGCATGGTGGGGGATCTGTAGCAAGCTACAATTTGGATTCAGTCTTACCTAGTGTTAGTTGCATCTGGAGAATTTCAGATGCATTGTGTTGGGCAACTAGCCTGGTGATGTGAATATCCCTGGTGAATATGGACACTCCTCCACCTTTAGTGTTTCGGTCCTGGTTTAGTGGCCGAAAAGTATGATAAGAGTTATAGCCTGGTATTGCAGGGGTGCTCTCTGGAGCCTTGAACCCATAGCCTGGTATTGCAGGGGTGCTCTCTGGAGCCTTGAACCAGGTCTCAGTTACTGCACAGATATTAATGTTCTCCATTTTTAGGAGTGCCTCGAGAGAGTGCATTTTGAGGTTTAGACTTCTAGCATTGAGTAGCATTACCTTCAGATTTTGCATGCTTGTACCTGTTATGGTGGTGGTTTTGTACTTTGAACTTTGCCTAAAAAAGGCACTATAGGGGTGGCAAGAGCCTTAACCAGTAACCTGAATCCCAGGGGTGACAGGTGCAGACCATCTCTGGCAAAGCAGCATGGTCTGTCAATCATGTTGACAGATACTGGATCCCCTTTGAATGACACCAGAAGCTTAGCCAATTGTTGAAATCAATCATTTTGTCCTTATACTGTAATATCATTCTGGGTGAAGGCAGGATTCTACTCAGGACTAGGGTCATACCTGGCTGGCCACATGATCCGAGAGCTCTTCCATGTCTCTTGTCATGTAGTCCAGGGAGGTACATCTCAAGTCATTCACTCCAACATGGACAATGACAGAGTCATATGTGTACTTGCTGTGGAGTGACTTGAGTGCATGCATTATGTGGCGTATCCTGGCACCTGACAGGCAACTGACTGTAATTTTCTCCTTGTTCAGTCTGGTGAGTGGGACATCAGTGTGCCTGACTATAGAGTCACCTATGACTAAAGTGTTGGGTACATTGTCTTGCCTTAGGGGCTGTTGTTGGGTGGCACACTGGTGTTGTGAGCTATGTGACACTTTGGTTGTGATTGGTGTTCGTTTGCATTTCAACTTCGGAGGTTCTTGCTGATTAGGCAGGTTACTGTTAAGGGCCTCCACATATGCGGGTTTAGTGTTGCTATGTGAGGGTGTTGGTGGTGTGGGTTTAGAAGGGCTATGTGTTGCTTGAGATGTAGTGTGAGTGTTAACCTTCTCCTCTTGACTGTCTAGCACAATCTTGGGTGGAGAGAGCTTTGCTTCCAGTTTGGTTATGTAAGTGCATCTCTCGCAGGTTGTAGTGTTGGGTGGTAGGAGGAGAGGGTTGTCTGTATACAAGAGGCAATTGCTGCATTGCCCCAGTATGGCCAGATTCACCAGGTGGACAGGAGAAATCACCGGAAGCTGGCCCTTGGACATGCCTGGTTTGGTGCTTTTTTTTTTGTAAAGTACAAGAGCTGTTTTACCTTACCTTTGCAAGGTACTTTGCAATTATAGGCTGTTTAGTGCCTACGATTAATTTCTCCTTATTGACAAGGAGAGTTGAGTGCTTGTATCAGTTTAAGACTTCCTAGTGCTTTCCAGCAGGTTTTAGAGTAAAGTGCTAGTCACAGGGATGCTTAAAGGTAAGACAAAAAAAATATTTTATCCTAAACACTGCAGTGTGCACTAGAGCAGTTAGATGTGAAAGTAGGTAACTTATGTTTTACCTGTCTAAAATTTAAGTTTTAGTGGAGAGTCACTATTTTTAAAACAGCAAGATAAATTGAAAGGGGGGTGGTCACTTTTCTATTCTGGTACTATGGAATATAGTAGGATGGCTAAAAACTGAAATAGTTTAATGGGAGTGATTTCACAAAATGATAATTTTGCGCTTACTCACACAAGCCAGTAAAAGCAGATAGGAAATATGTTTCCAAAGAATAAACAAGCTTGTAAGTGAGAAGTGTAGAACTAACTGAATATTAATTAATTCATTAATTGTTTTTATATAGGGCTTTGCAGTATTCCAGTTAATGAAAGATTCATCTTGACAATGTATCTCTGTAAAAATTCTGAAAGGCATGGAAGCTAACAGTAAGGTATATAGGAACAGGTCTATCCCATATAGTTTATTTGTTTATGAGGTTTTACACATGATTTACTAATTATAAACAAGCTTGTAAATGAGAAGTGTAGAACTAACTGAATATTAAGTAATGGTGGTATAACCAAAATAATTTCATTTTCAGATGTCTTTCTAATCCATTAAAGACAAAAGTCATTTACAGAGTTAGCCATGAAGATTAAATGACTTGTTCATGCTGGCCAACTCTAGAAATAACACCAAATACTGCATAATATGTTTAAATTGTCTAAATCCCATTACCTTTTAAAAGGTATTTTAACTGTTACTCACTGACATCTACCTTCAGTAAATGAAAATGGTTTGATACTTTTAACATGTTTTTGTTCATTGTTTTAAGACATGCAGTTTTGCCATCTCTGTATCTCCCAGACTTTAGATTTTGCAAACTGATTTGTTGCTAGAATGATTCTTTAAACTATTACTCAGTGATTATCAAAATTGTATTATACTACTTTTTATTCCATCTGAACTTAAAATCTCATGTCTATTTGTTCTGTTTTGTAGTTTTAAAGACAAATCGCACAGCATGTTGTATAATTATAAGTTACAATATCTTTTAAGTAAAGTTTAGAAAACAATATACGATCAGAAGCACCTGCTAGTTATAATAATGTTTCTACTTAGTGTTTCCAGATGAATCCTACACCACAACAAGCCAAATATATCAAAAAGAGATTGTTTGCATTTACATTTCATGCCTATGCCAATACAAAGGCTGCTTGCTTGAAGATCTTTGCTGCCATCCCTCTTTAATCACATTAAACCTTTTCTGTTAAAGGTGATCCTAAACTGCAGTGACTGTGGGGTACCGGTTGTCAATGAAAGTGGTCTAGTAAGTCATTCTTCCTCATCTACAGCAAAGACTTTTGGGATGACTGCTGCATTGGTTTTCATCACCGCAGCAGACTTCATTGGAAACAGCTTGGTTATTTTGTCATTTTTAAGATGCAAAAAGCTAAGAAACACAGATAAGTTATTTACTTACAAGAAAACTAGAAAAGAAGGCAAAACAGTTCAGAAGGGACTCAGAAAATGGTAACAGTGTTTAAATTATTTAGCATAGCTGACCATTTTCTCTACTTAGATACCTCTTAACTCTATAGATTTTCACAGAATGTCCAGATGTTTACTTCATATTTTTGTAATGTTACTCATATAATTGTGGTTTTC
Source organism: Protopterus annectens (assembly GCF_019279795.1). Lineage (NCBI taxonomy): Eukaryota > Metazoa > Chordata > Ceratodontiformes > Protopteridae > Protopterus > Protopterus annectens. Next base: position 495,332,728 of record NC_056741.1, read on the forward strand.
TGGCAAATCATTGCCAAATCTTTGAGGACTGAAGTAAAAAAATAATGACAGACATTTGATATTCAGACTTCATACCCTTCAGAAAATTCATGCTAATGCAAAACCTGTCATTCTATTAACTTTCGAAGTTTGTAAGATCAATATTTAAAAATTGACCCCATTTGGGGCCTTTTTCCCCCACTGTATATGACTTTGTCCGGATTTCTTGCTATAAGAGGTTGAGAGCTATGCTTAGATGTAGCATGTGGACTATATTTTCTTAGCTGACTCATATGTGGCTTACAAGGTTTTTTTGCCTAGATAGTGTCAAATGAATGGACAAGTGATCCGCTGTGGTGACCCCTCATTGGGAAAAGCCGAAAGAAGAAGAAGAAGTGTCAAACTATAACTGAAACTACACATTTTAATTGGTTGCTGTGGCTAATGGTAGTGAAGTCATTACAGGTTTTTATTTTCATTGTTGCATGCTTTGAATAGTTTCAGCTTTGACACTGTATGGGTTATGTGTATGTGTATGTGTATGTCTTGATTATGTGTGTGTGTGTGTGTGTGTGTGTGTGTGTGTGTGTGTGTGTGTGTGTGTGTGTGTGTGTGTGTGTGTGTGTCTGTGCATGTGTGCATGTATATAACTATATAAATAGTGAGAAAGATGAGTGTAGTTTACCCTGCCTAACAGTCAATTTGTCGACAGAGTTTATTGCTGTGAAAAGTTATTGAAAGTATTATTTTTCATCTGATGGAGGTATCGAAAGGGTGAAAATCAAAACTTGCAGTTACTGTAAGTGGAAGTGTGTTTTAATGCCAAAATTATCGGATGTAACAAAAGTTTCAGCATTATGAGATGGAGTGGAAGTGCGTGTGTGAGTGTGTTTGTAGGTTAGGAATAGAGTAGGGGCTAGTGAAGGGGTTAGAACTGTTGTCTATGTGTGCTGGTATATGTGTCTGTTGGTGTCTTCTTTAGTGGTAGTGTTAGGGAAAAAGTCTTTCATAAGGTAAGATGTAGGGTTGAGGTTAGGGACAGTGTTAGGTTTATCACACATTAGTAAGGTGGTGCAGGAGGGGAGAAGCCTTTTTCAATCAGTTTCATGATTCAAGCAAATAGCATTTTGAGAGTAAGTCTTACTATTATTTTTATTTGTGTGTTTTGACAAAGTGTGCATGTGTGTGTGTGTGTGTGTGTGTGTGTGTGTGTGTGTGTGTGTGTGTGTGTGTGTGTGTGTGTGTGTGTGTGTGTTTACATATGTGTCAGGTCTAATTGTGGAAAGTGTTTTTTGCAAATTAATTTTGACTTTGCAGTCATGTTTTTTTGTTCATGATTTTAAAATGACTTGTATGTATATGATTTCTAAACCTGAGGAAGCATTTCTGAAAAGCTTGTTGACCTTGTTTTTAATAAATTACTTGTGGAATCTCCTGTTCGAGCTGATTTGAGTTCATCTCTTGGTTTGTTACACTTTTGTTTTCTGAACTGGTCTTCATCTGTGGCTCTGTTCATTGTCTTGCAATATATTAAAACAATTAAGATGTTAGAAAGCTCTAACAACTTTTGCTTGCCTATTTGGCACTCTGATCTGCAGGAATCTTTTTAGTTAGCTGCATTAAAGCCATTATCAGAAAGGAAAACTTCAGTAGTTTGTACAATAATAGACTATCAACACAAATACATAGGTGAAGTTTTGAAACAAAATGTGTGAATGTACTGAGAAAATCAGTATGTTTATCTTGAAGGTAAAAATAGCCTTAGTTCATTCCCTGTCCTAATAAAAAGGTTTAGAGTTCAAACTTGCACTGCCAGGCTGACATTTTCACTCAAGAGATTAAGCCTATGTGATGTTAATAAACTTCATCATATAGCCCTTGGTTTGATTCCTTCATTCACCATTTGCTTACTGTGTATCTCCAAGCAAGTTATTCTTGGGTTACCCCTGAAAGAAATGTTTATTATTGGGTTTGCCTGTCAAATGGAAAAATATAATTAAATGTTAGCAGAAAATTATAATTGTGGTCTGCTATAACCAATGCCATTCAATTACACAGCATCAGATGCAGTCCAGATATAAATATATCAAATGATATATTTTCCACTGAGAAGATATGTATGATATATAAGGTATACTAGACATAGCGAAGACACTGTTTTAATTTAGATTCAGGAATAAATCATATCCCAAACATTAAAACAAGTGATTTAAGTCTACTTCAGATGCGAGTAATCAAACTTAATGGCTCAAAGGACCCATGCATATGCCCAGTTTATCTTTATAATATCAATGAAATCTGTTTTGCCAATATGATAAATCAAGCTTATTGATTTTTTACTGCAGCAGAAACCAGAATAGTGTTATTTGTCAAATATGCAGTATATTAAGCCACAGAAGAGAAATAACTTTATTTGTCTTAATTCACAAAATATAATCATAATTATTTTGAGACAATTGCAATCTAAAACTGTAGAAAATAATTCATTAAAAATGTGAATGAAACAACTCAGATTAGAACAAAAATGAAATAAATGAATCTGAGATTTTTGCAAGCAAGGATTGCTTAGGAATATATAAAACAGACATACCCCAGGATTCAATAACACCTGCACTAAGTATACACCAAGTGTACACTGTTCTGAGTGAACAGAGAGCACAGACAAAACTCATACCTTCTTCCTCCTAATTTTCATTTTCCTAATGATTTTCTTGCAGTTTTAAATACTGACCAGGATTCATAAGGGTTACCACAAAGTGTAGACTACATGTACACTTAGTGTAATCTTTCTGAATTACTAGAAAGCACAAAAAATGTGGTAGTGATGATCTTGAATACATATAATGCACACTTAGTGTACACTTAGTGTAGACTTTATTGACTCTGGCCCACAGTATGCCAAAGGACAGACAGGGCTTTTGTAAATATGTATAGAAATATAAGAAAAGAAGAATATGGTTTTGTGAATTCTGACAGTAGAAGACATAAACATATCAGCTTGGCAAATCCCACTATAGTACTTCTGTGCATTTTTCAAAGGATTTCCCAACTTTAATGGCAACATTAGTAAGACAACATGATGTCTAGACAATGCAAGCTACACTAAAAGAGAATCTAAGGATCAGTGTAACAGTACATCACATCATTTGTGTTTATTTCTCTTTTATGTACTGAATTTTCTAAGTATTTGATATCATATTTTCCTGGCCAGAATTTCCCTGGGTATTGGTATATTCTCTTTTACTGAACAAACTTGAGCATTGTGCCTTCTTAGGAACTAACATAGGTGACACAAGATACCCTAATATATTCACCATTGTTCTTTTTTATCTTAGCTCTCAGAATTTAACCGATGTTTCCTCAGTCATGTTGGAATATTTTACCTGCAATATTATGTTTTATAATTGTTTTTCAGTGAATTTAAGCTCTTAATATCACTTGATTAGCATTCACCAAAATTATTGTTTATTCACACAGAAAAAAAGTCAATGTATAAAAATACAGTAAATTAATGTTCATGTGATAGGCAAATAGCACTCTAAAATAACTACACTAGACAGTCTGATGAAGGCCTATTTCTTGGGCTGAAAGCACTAAACCAGTGGATTAAAGTTCATTTTGTGTGATATAGTGCTCCATCATCACTTGTGGTTTTCTTTTTATTTTACCAAAGTTATACAAAGTATGAGACAAGTCTGCAGTTTTCTTTAAAATATTTATATTTCTTTATGCTCGAATTATAATGTTGATGAGTGTGAACACTGCAGAAAATTTAAACAATGAAAAAAAGAAGTAAGACTTACAGTTTTTAACTTATTCGAAAATGCCTTAGAACACTTGAGAGTTATGAATGTGCTCTGAGTGGGTGCAGTTTAAAAGTGCCACAGTTCCCTAAGAACATTTAATAATCAAAGTAGTAAGATAAAAAATGGTGAACACTTTAGTTGAAATTCTGTTTTCATCCTCAGGGTCTTTCATGTAATGTTAAAACAAAGAATTTTGTGTAGGTTTAATTCCAAAGTAGACATTATTACAAGTTCAGATAATAAAAAATAACTTTTAAGCATGGTTGTTAGAGAAATAAGAATTATTTAGTTACTAATATTACTAATATTGTAGACTTGCATGTTTCTGAATGTCAAGCATAATTTCAAAAGGAACAAATCATTGTTAGACCTACTAATATTACTGGATCTGCTTAGAGGGCCACTGATGCATCTTCATTTTGAAATCCCATGTGTAACTTCAGATGTAAAAGATGGTGTGTAATTTTCATGTTATACAATCAAAAGTGGATACATTCCTTAAGTAGTTCAACTACAGCTATAGTAGGGCTTGTGATCATGTGGATGTATTTTAAGAGACTTGATTATAGTTAATTCATGCAGTTACATATGCTGTTAGCTTGAGTAAATGTGTATATAATAACTAACTAGATTTGTGTTTTGATATTTAGCATGTTATGATCCAGGAAGAAATTAAAAGAATTAAGACATACTTGATTTAGGTTAAGATTCTGTAGAGTTTGAATGAAGGCATAGCTTGTTTTAAATTTTAATGTATATTTGGACTTGACTGGATTAAAACTAAAGAACACTGGGTTGTGCACTAGATTGATCAATTATTACTGTCTCTTGGTGGTTTGGTGGAAAAAGGGCATCAGTAACTATAAATACAGACAGTCATTCAAGATATTCTCCAGGAAGTTGTAGCAAAAATTGTTCAAAATAGAAAGACATTAAGAACATAAACTGGCTGCCTGGGAGCACATATAAGTGATGTACAAAAAAAAAGAAGGGCAAAAAGCAATGGAAATAAAGAAAATGTGTCACCTTGAATCCAACGTCCAGAGAATAGCAAGAAAAAAATAGGGACGTATATTCAAATGAGAAAAGCAAAGAAATGGAGGAAGATAATAGAACTGAAAGACAAGGGAAATATGCAAGCAAAAATAGGTATGATGACAGCTAAAGATGTGAACAACCTAACAGAATGTATTAAGAAAAAGTGCCAAGACTATAAATAAAAACTACACATAAGATCTACGTAAAAAGGATCCTATCATTACTGATAAATACAAAGGTATGTTCTGTGGTCTACATGAATATGTCTGAAAGAGTAAAATCAACTGGGATCTTGAAAATTTGGCTAATAAAGTTGCAGGAAGTGAAGGAGTGCCAGCTGAATTATTTAAAATCATGCAAAATGATACAGGTACAGTTTGGTTATAATATCCTGAAAATTTGTAAAGCACAACAGTGTCATTAAAATTGCAAAATGTCAGATTATATTCCTAAAAAAGACAATGCTAAAGAGTTCTCATTTTATCAAACAATTGCATTTGTTTTGCATGCTATCAAGGTAATAAAAGGTAGCTGGTTTTAGGAGAGGAGGGGGCACCTGATATCCATTTACCTACATCAACTGGATAATACAGAAATAAGAGAGTGATAGACAAACTTTTATGTTTGCTATATTGATTATTTCAAAAGCTTTGATTGTATGGACAATAGCAAAGTATGACAAATCCTTAGAGAAATATTTGCCTCCTACACAATCTGTTCGCATACCAAATTAATAGTTATAAATGATTATAGGAGAACTTGTTTATTCAAGTTTGGGAAAGGACTATGAAACATATGTATATTGTCTCTCTATTTAATTTACATACAGAGTATTGCATGTAAAATTTTGGGTTAAATGAAACAGATGCTGACTTCCAATATGGCTACAAATTGATCAACAGCATAACTTTAGCTATACCAGTGTGGAAACCGAAACTGAGAAAAAGGAGTGCCATTAAAAATGTATTTTGGTAAAATTCAGTTACAGGCTAGTAAATACATTGCCTTGATACATGGAAAGAAGAAAGAAAATCAACAAGAAAAGGTAAAGAGAAAACATTGATTGGGAAGGATTCTGCAGCTGTTCAGCAAAAAGCAGTTCAAGTTCCAACTTTGGTTTAGGAGATGCTTTCCAGTAATTTTGGAGGAAATAATAAATCAAATGTACTCAGAGATGATTAAAATAAATGAAACATTGAAGGAATATAGCAATCCAAACAACAAAAGGCTAGAAAATAGAAAACGTTCTAACTAGTCATTCAGAGGAACTGATAAAACTGTAAAAATCAGAGGTTTACGTGAAGTAAAAGCTATCTGACTATCAGGTTTCTAAAGAAATGTTTTAAAACAATAGAGTTAGCCTTCTGGTGTAAATCATGGCCCTAGATGATTGTCACTGTTGAAGTGACACCCTGAGCCCATGTGCATAAATTAGAAAAAGGGGTTGTGGATGGATGGAGTTAGAAGACAAAGTGAGCAGAGAAAACATGAGATTTTCTGCTGTTCCAGAGAAACTGTAAGGACTTTATTAATTGTAAGAAAGTACAAATAAGTTACTGGACTGATGTTCCACAACAGAATGTGTTAACTGAAAGAGCATGTCAAGTGTATACTCCAAACCTGTCCATGATACAGCTCAGATGGCTTAGTGGTAACTTGCTGTGTCTATGGTGTGCAGTCCTGGGTTCAAGACTTGCAAAGCAATTTCTCAATGAACCAGCCAAGACCTATATTAGTAAAGATGCTTTCATACCAGCAGAAAAAAAATGATGCTGACAAAATTGTGGTAAAAGAGCAAAGTATTAAAAACTGGAGAGAGCAGAGCTTTAACGGAAAATGATTATTCGCTGTATGCCAGACAGAAGAGAAGCAAATTTATCCCAGCAATCATGGAATGTCAAGAAGAAGGTATGAGATTCAAGCTACTATATCCAACTGTCTTCAAACTGTTTTTTCCATGGAGCATCAAAGTATTTTTTTATGCAGAACAGGCTATGCAGAAAATAAGAAAGTTTATCCAACAAAAAGTGAGTCAGAAAGCAGAAAGCCACTCTGATTCTTATTCTTCTGATTGCAAGGTTCATAGAGAGACTTTGCCAGTGAAGCCTTTTCCAATATTCCAAAGAAAAATGCTTGAGAGGCAGAAAAAATACAGGAGTTGACTAGACACATCTGCAGATTATTGCACTTGAATCAGAGTCTGGTGTTGGGAGACAGAGAAGAACAGGAAAAAGACAAGTACCTCTGAAATTAGTTTATAAATGGAAGACTATAAAGCATCTTATCACATTTGTGAAATATGGTTTTGCAAAAAAAAAAAAAAGTGGCCAAAAAACATTGGGCTTTAATTGCAAGTAAAACATTTTTTTCTTGTCAGTATTTGTATAGGACATGTCATGATATAAACTATATTATATATACAGTTGGAAAAGAGTTTTGCATAGTGTGCAGTCGGGGTATTTTAAATGTGAGGGAGTCTTTTCAGTGACTGTTATATGTGCTAAAGATAAAGTAAAAAAGTACTTTCTAGTAATACATGTTGCAAGAAATATAGGTTTTACACTATAACAAGAGAAAAAAGGCTGGGCAAAAGCAAGTTTAATGTTCATATGTCATAATCTTGGGCTGCTGGGGTGGTGGGGGGGGTATAAAAGTGCACTGATTATATTTTATGTAGAATTAGGATATTTTCTATTTTTATTTTATGAGTGAATGTCTAGATTACTATCTTTGATTTAAGCTGTAAACAGGTGATTTTGTAAGCATGTAGACTTTAAAAATAAGATAAAATGATGAAAGCCATGAAAATGCTAATCTTCTTACAACTGCAAAGATATTAGCTTGTTTGTGTTACACTCCCAAATGTTCAGTTGAGTTGGGATGTCTGCAGCTGATGGCAGCTGTGCATTCTTTTCTGAGTGAAATTTAGAAAGACTGAGTACATTTAGATAGAGACACTCTGTCTACAGGTGCAAGCAGTTAATCTTGACAATTCTGAGTATTCTTCACTGAGGAAAATGCAAAATTTAAAGGTACAATGACAAGCAGTTCAGTGAAAAAAATATGTGGAAAATTATGGGAATTGAATCAGAGGTAAAAAAAACCCTAGCAGCCTCAATACTTTAATGTAGTTAATAGAACAGTGTACAATTTATTTTTATTTAAAGATAGCTAGTGCATATTTCTTAGGGCTAGAAATTAATGTTTTCTGAAAGCATACAAGCTGTTTTTCATATCTGAGAGGGGAAGAAAGATAATAAAAGAACAAACAGCAATCAGTGTAAGTGGAAGCACAGGCTGTAGCATGTACTTTAGCATGGGTAACTTTAATTTTAGGTTAGCTAATGCCTGCATGTGCAGCCATCAAGTCGTGGCAATTGTTCCCTTCTGGAGGGTTAAACTTCATGTTTTGAAGATGCACATAGTTTTGTGTGTTTACTCCAAGTTAGTAAGGGATGGGACTGTTTTGTATTTAGGTTTTGTTTTTTGAGGGTTTTCATTAAAACAAAATGTCTTGAAAATTTGACATGGGTTCAAATGGAGATGAGAAGAAACAACTGTACAAAATATCAGCCTGCCAAACATTAGTATATGCATGTAACACAAAAACTGGAAATATACATTCAAAAAACTGTCATGTATAATAGGTGAGAACAATACTTTTCTACCATGATGGTTATGCTGTCCATGTCATCCTGGAATGTTAATGGCCCTACAAATATAGATAAAAAGAAAAGAGTATTGAATTGTATTAAGAACTGCAGAGTGTAAATAGAAATGTTGAAGGAAACACATCTGGAAAAAACTGAGCATGTGAATTTAACAAAGAGAGGATTTCAGAATGGATATTCAGCAGAATATCAAGGGCAGAGGAAAAGGGGTGCAATTGTACTAATTGCTAGAGTGGCTCTAATAGTGGTAGATTTGTGGTAGTAAGGGGCTATTTACAAGAGAGGAGGATTACAATGGTATTTATTTATATCCCACCAAAAAATGCTATTATGAAGTTTAAGAAAATTTTGGAAGAAATACTCAGCTTTCAGCAGGGAATATTATTTATGCTTGGGGTCTGGAATTTGATTTACAATAATGAGGATGCATCAGGGGGACCTAGAAGAACAATATAATAAAAGAGGGTGGGTTTTTGAAGAAATTTATGAAAATATTTGCTATGGAAAATGTGAATTCGGTAGTAGAAACTTGGACAGAATTTATATATTATTCGCCAAGTTAGATAACTGGGCTAGAATATACAGAAATTATATTTCACATGAACATATTCATTAAATTGAAAGCTTCAACATATATGCAATAACTCTTTCCAAACATGCACCAATAAAAAGTAAGATAGAAATGCAGGGTAATGAAGTAAAAATAAAATACTGGCTCTTTACTATCTACCTGTTAAAAAGAGAAAAAAAAGGAATGAGTAGTGGAACTTATAGGAGTGTTATTAGGGAAGATAGAAATATCTTCATAAGTTATAGCATTAAAATAAAGAAGAAAAGGATATGGTTAAAAAGTAATAAAAATTACTTAGAGGGGCAGACAAAGGGTAAAGTATTGCAGAATAAGGGGAATCTCACAGAACAAGACCAGGATGAAATGTAGAGCGCTAAAGAGAAAATAAGGGAGTATCTAGATAATATGCATTAATTTAGAAAGGCTGCAGTTAAGCAACTATTTTTTGATAACAACTCCAGAGCAGAGACATTTTAGCACAAAGACTTAGGCAACAGTATGTTGAAAAGGTTGTCACCAAACTGAGGGAACCTATAACAAGAAAAATAACAAGAGATCTTGTAAAGATTTTAGAGATATTGTGGAAATTTTATAAAAATGTGTATAAAGCAGGGAAATGTGGAAATCAAGAAAAAGTGCAAATGGAAATATATATGGAAGACTTGATTATGCAAGGTTAGAGGTAGATGAGGCTCAACAAGTAACAGTTAATATAAGAGATGATGAGATAAAAATAGTGATGTATAATCAATCTTCAGGAAAGTCTCCAGGAAAAGATGGCATTCCTGTGAAAGTTTGGATATCAGGAGGGAAGAAAGTGCTAAACATCCTCAACATCTAACAGTATTTTAAGTGGAGGGGAAGCACCAACATCTTGGAAGAAAGTTAGAATAGCTGGGTTACCTAAAGCTGACAAGACCCTTCAGACCCAGCTTCATAAATACCCATTTCAATTTTAAATCATAATTATAAAGTGTTTATGTCTATACTAGCTAAAAGAATGGCAAAGGTGTTGCCAAAATTGATAGATATGGATCAGTGTGGTTTTGAGGAGCGGAGGCATACATTTGACAACATTAATAGAACAATGATGGTTCAAAAATAAGTAGAATGTAAGAAAATACCTCTGCTTTTGGTTGGTCTTGATGCAGAGAAAGCATTTGGCAGAGTAAGCTGGGGTTTTATGAGGAGGGCATTGGAAGCATTTGCATTCCCTAATATAATAATAAGGTTTATTAGAATAATATATGTAGGGTCAGAGGCAAGATTTAAAGTGAGAGGGTTCTTCTCAAGTAAGCTGTGTTTGAACAGAGGAACCAAGCAGGAGTGTCCTCTTCTCCCTTTGTTATTTACTTTATATTTAGAGCCATTTGCAAAGAAAAAAAGGGACTCAGAAATACAAGGATTTAATTAAACTGGTAATCAGGAAACATTGGCTTTATTTGCAGATGATATTACTTTCTACCTGATAAATCCAGAAAAGGGCATCTCAGTGTTGTGGAACATTTTGAGACAATTTCAAGTCTTTTCAGGATACAAAATTAATGAGATAAAACAATGGCTATAGCTGTAAATTATGTACCCACACATGAATTAGTTCAGCAATACCCAAGTTTTCATTAGTATGAATTAAAAAGGCTTCTGCTATAGCAGCTATGAATATGTGGGAAGAGACTAAACAAAAGATAATGCAAAAATTGAGAAACTAGAAACTGTATTTATGCTTGTCTGTAAGATACAAGCTGTGAACATGTTTTTAGTCCCTTTAGTCTTCTATATAGGTCAATACTTTATCAAAACAAGGAGAAGTTGTGGACAATAATCAATAAAGAATTGAAGGAATTTATCTGAGAAGGAAAGAGGCAAGAGTTAAGTTGGATAACTTGATCCTTACATTAGAGAAAGATGGTTTATGTTTACCTGATTTGAAGGGATGTTTTAGAGCTGCATAGTTAAGTTTCATATACATAACACAAGCAGAAGGTTATAATTCAAACTAGAAAGGAAAATGATGAAACAATGAGAAAGTTCAAGCAATAGAGAGAAAATGGGATTATGGATGCAGATCCTTAAAAAAATAATAATGATTATATAAAATATTATATTCATAAAGTACTCAAAGTTATTCTAAGAACAAAGCCAATAAGAGAATGTTGAAAGGAGATTTTGCCAATAAGGATGACTCTAAGTAGGGGTACAGAAAATAGGCAAGAGAGGGCTGAAATTTACTGGAGAAAATTGGCAAAGGAACCAATATATTGGGAGCAAATAACTTATGCAGGAAAGGTAATAGAGTGTGGGCGATGATGTGAAGAAGACATTTGGATAGTAGGGTAGAGACTGCCTTCCATAGCATAAATTGATCTCAGGGTACAGGCAAAATGAAAGGGATAGGGGGATTTTAAGTGAAAGACCTGCTCTGGTAGAGCTTTCAGTTGAATCTAGAACAGATGCAGCTGTTAAAATGGATAATTAGTAGGGCATATAAAATGTTACATGATAGCTATAAGAATCAATCAGAGGAGGTTAGAAAATATTGGGAATAGAGACTGGAAAAGCAATTTACAAGAAAACAATGGGAAAACATAATTTATAGCTCCCAACTATGCAATCAAGTCCAGAAGTTTTAGGATCTTTGCTTGGAAGTGTTTGCATAGGTATTTTTATACCCCAAGCAGACATTAAAGAAGTTTTCCTCAGGTAGATAGCAAATGTTAGATATGTGATGGAGAAGAAGCAGATAACTGGGAACATATGTTTTGGGACTGTAATGAGTTGGAAGATTTAAAAAGTTCCCCACAGAGTACTCTATCAGAAATATTGGGTGAGCAAATGGCTGTGTGTAAGGACATTATTCTCTCGAGGTAGGATAAAGGAGTCAAATTGCCTAGACGTAGCAAGGCCTTTTTAAGTGTGATTTTGTTGTCTGACAATACTGGAAAATGGAACTCAAAGTCTACACCAACTGTATTTGAGGTACTGAATATTATAAAAGAGATAAAAGAACTGGATGAGGGATCTTTAGAAACGGGAACAAGCAAATTACATAGAGGTAAATGGAAATTGTGGGAACAATACATGCATAATAATGTTCAGTAAGAGGTGGAGTGAGGTTTAGGGAAAGGCAGGAATTCAGCAATTTTTTGTAATGTTGTACTGATGATAGTAGCAATGAAAATCTACATGGCGTATATTGTTTAAATAGAAAAATGTTAAAATGCTATGTTTTCTTTTCTGTTAATGTATGTTTGCCTGTCTTAAGTGATAATTTAATAAAGGTATTTAAAAAAATGAAACATATGCTGAAATCAAAATTGCCAACATAAATATTAACAATATCTACTTTATAACAACACCAGTCTGACGGCTGAAATCAAAAAGGACTTGAACAATCTGTTGATAAAGGTGAAAGTGGAATGTTACAAAAAGCTGTTTTTCTGCTCAGCATAAAAAAAACTCAAATTATTTCACCTAGACTTATCAAGCCCTTCCAAATATATGTTAAAGAGTTGGAGATAGTGACCAGTTTTACTTTCCTGGACTCAGAAATGTCTGAAGATACTGATGACAGTCTTAAAATGAAAAGACAGTTGCTTCCATGGCTAAAACCTAAAGTGAATTTGAAGAAAGACATCACATTGTAAAAAATGTTCACATAGTCAAAACAATGTTTATTTCAGTACTAATATATAGCTTTGGGGGTTCACTATAAATAAGACTGTCCAATGAAACATGTTTTTAAGCTGCAGTGTTGAAGATAACTTTTGAGAATCCCATGAATTCCTCAATGATTAAATCAGCAAATACTTTAAGAAATAAATCCAAACTGTACAGTAGAAAGTTTAATAGTCAAACTAAAACTCAGATACTTTTGTCATTGTGTTTGTGCAAGAATCTTAATATTTCTGTGTACGTGTGCGCATGTGTGTGTGTGCGGACACATGCGTGTACGTGTGCATGTGCGTGTGTGTGATAGCTAACTTGATGCATAGGTTATCAGAGTAAGAGGTCTAGCAATGCTAGTATTAAAATGTATAATTCAGAGACACATTAATGAGCAAACAATGAGGGTTATATCATTGTAACCTACCTGCAGTAGACATTTTATGGGAGCAGTGAGTCTTTCTTTGCCCAGTAGGGCTAAAATATAAACATATAAACAATGCATTTTGTAGCATGTCTTAATTTTCTCTGACAGCATCTCAGCTAATATGACCTACTTTTCATGAAGGACACATACTTTTCCTTCCTTACTCAGACACTTCAGCCTGAACATGCTAAATAATTACCTCCCATACATTCACATGCAGGTGAATTAATGGAAGACAGTCTCTAGTTTGTTTATTTTCTATTTTATTATGGATTAACCATATTATTTCAGAAGATGCTAATGCTATACAGGTAAGTAATGCTTTGTACTCTCATCTAACATGTTCAGAAAGCATAGAATAAGCTATTCTTACATCCAAACACATGACAATGTTGACAACAATCCTAGATTGTAATCTGTTTATTCTTCATAAACAAGCTATACAATCTAGTATATATAAAAATAGAACTTCAGTGGACTAAAAGAAAGCCATACTGATGCTGAACGCATATTAATATTAACATATTTAGTCCATTGAAGTTCTATTTTTATAATTCTAAATCTTCACAGTTTGCAGTTTTATTATATTATAATCTAGTATATATGTTTGTTTCAAATTCTCATGGCTCTTATTATCAGTCTGTGCATGTTGGTAAGTTGTATTATTTTCTATATTTTACTTTCATGCATGATAAAAACTGCATTTTCTATTTCTGTTTTAGGTAATATATTTGTAATCAGCCTGTCATTTGCTGACTTGTTGACTGTATTCTATTCATATCCATTAATCATCATGGCAATTATTAAAGATGACTGGACAGTGGGTGACATACACTGTCAGATCACTGGCTACATCCTAGTTTTTAGCTTGCTGGCCTCTGTCTACAACATCATGGCAATTGCAATCAATCGTTATTTCTACATATGCCATAGCACAAAATATGACAAACTCTAAAGCACATGGAACACTGTCGTCTGGCTTTGCTTTGTGTGGGTTATGGCTGTCATTGCACTGCTTCCAATTGCCACAGTTGGTGCCTTGCGCTATGAAGAACAGATATACACATGTGAATTTATATAGAATATTAACCTAGCCAGCGCTATCACAGTGGCTGTCCTTCACTATATAATACCTGTTACTATTATAATTTTCTGCAATGTGAGGATCTGGACTCTGGTCAGGAAGGATGGGAAGCAAAAGCTGAAACCAGCTGAAATCAAGAGTTTTCTGACCATGTTCATAGTCTTTGTGCTGTTTGCAATTTGCTGGAGCCCTTTCCATAGAAACAGTCTGGTCACGGGATTAAGCCCTCCTGGAAAACTTCCCAGAATTCCAAGCTGGTTTTATGTCACGAGCTACTTCATGACATTTTTAACAGCTGCTTAAATGGTATAATCTATGGCCTTTTTAACCCGAACTTCAGAGAGGAATTCAAAAACATTCTTATGCTCCTCTGGCTTCCAAGAGTTTTTTCTGCAAAGAGACCTCAAGAAGAAGAGCAAACAGTGAAAAAATTCCTCACTCTCCCAAATGATCAGTGTGACAAGTCATATTAGAAAAGCTATAGCTTAAATTTTATCATTGTTGTTATGCTTAGCTAGACAACTTTTAACATCTGTCAGCACTAACAACCATCATTAAGAGAATTTGAGAATGTTTGTTACTCTATTATAAGATTACCAAGTTCAAAAATATGTATGTATGTTGCTACTTAAAGTAGTCTTCCAATTAAATTTAATAATGTACCATTTTACCAGTATTATATATTGCAAGCTGAATATCTGCTAGATTACATTAAGCATGTTTATCAAAGTTATAAAGGGGATGCTGCTTGAAAAGCGCCACTTCTGATGACAATACCCTCCTGATTACAAAATGAAAAAAAAAAAAAAACTGTGCAAACATTTATTTCATCTGCATTTTAAATCTGTTGCATCGAACATATATTTTCCAGTCTTGTTGTGCCTTTTTATACCCTGATCTCTGTTGTACTTCTTTTGCCACATCCTAAAACACACCAGCTGTGCTGGGGTAATTTAATGAACTGCACTTTGTGCAAGTGTCCTAGGGTGGGAGTTGGAGAGGTGTTTTGGTCCATAGTAGAAGTCCTGTATATTGTAAAAAGTCAGACAGTTTGCTGAGCTATCCTTTAGAATGAACAAGGGAAGCAAATTTTCTTGGTCAGCAAAATGTAAACAAACTGAATAGTGCAGCGAGGCTGAATAGGTTCAAATGGAAATGATAAGACATGGGGCAAAGCCCATTTACATTTAGCAAGGAACGTTGGGAATGAGCTTTACATGAATGTGTGATGAGGCAAATGCCATGTACCTGCACCACCCTTACAAATGGATGGTTAAAGATCAACAGCAGTAAAACAAAAATATCAAAGGAATGTGAAAAAATATACAAAGATCCAAGTTAGTTGGAATATAAGGAACATATTAGCACATTTACAATTGCACAGGTAAATTATCCATTTATCTTGTGCTGCATTGTGTTGTATGAATACACAAATGAAAACACAAACAGGACAAGTCCACTTTAGCATTGATAGCACACATATTTGGTTGCAGAAACCTCAGATGCACACACACACACACACACGCGCACACACACACACACACACACACACACACACACACACACACACACACATACACATAAACACAGCCATTTTAACATCACCACTGACTGAACTGTGTGGCACAAGGATGTACAGGAAATGAGAAGTGTAAGGGTAACGCATCATGTACATCTGTGCAGGTAATATATGGCACTAATGCATTTGTCACATATACCATGCTGCACTATATGTAAGCATGCAGACTAAGACGTAACAGACATACCTGCATAATCACAGTAATTGTGCAATCATACACAAAAAATAAAAATAAAAAACAGCTGTATACTACAAAATACCTAATTAGAGTGCCTGTCCCTTTTTGTTTGCCAGTGCCTAAATGGTCAGTCTGAGATGACTGCTCACTGCCTTACATTCTCACCTTGGACTGCATTGGTGATGTACTCCAGGAAAGACTTCATCCCATGTAGTGGCAAGATATTGTACCCACACTCTCTTTCACTAGTTGAATCAATGGAGAGTCCACTTTTGGGTATCCCTGACTGCCCCTCTTGTACAGGACTGTGGCTCAGGAATGTCCATCTTTCTGTAGACTCCCTCTCTTTTATTTATGGCATGTCTCTACCTAGACCTGCTCCCTGCAGTAATAAGATTTAATATGATGATACCAGTGAAGGTATACAGTAAAATCTAGGAATAATGCCAGATATGAACAATAACAACAAAAAGGTTACTTGCCATTCTGCCCACCCAACTTGCCCCCTTTTTTATTTATAAAATTTTAACCCCATTTGTGCACCATCCAGATGACCACCATCTGCAATGAATTTGCTGTCTTTGCTCTGTTTTACCTTAGGTGTCCCTGGTACTTACCCCCATCTAAGACTGCACCAGTAGCAGACTGGAAAAGGGAAGTGGCTTGGCATAGAGCATTTGGCACCATTACATACAATATGGGTTCTATTATTTATTATATTATTATATGCTCATTATGGGATTTTTTCAGATGCCATCAGCTGCACATATACAGTGCACTCTGCATGGTAAAATCAGTTTTACTGGCTACAGCTGTGTGCAAGCAGCACTCACAATTTTGCAAGTGTGCACTACTTGCTATAGTCGTTGCATGTGTCAAACCATAGACCCAGCACATATGATTGAACAGTTACAGACAGTGTACCAGTGACCTGTCAGTATACTTCCCTGCAATTATATCATGTACCTTAAGATTAACAGTGTTAATGTTTTATTTTAGGTACATAGAGCCAATGGCTCTGTTTTTAGCTATGACATAATTACAGAAAATAAATTCTTGGCACAGATGCACAAGATAGCAATACATACAAGGCACAATACAGTTAAGTGTTACAGTATCCTGAATGAATATGGTCACGTATGCTACAATAATGGCCTATATGTATTTTAATCAAGAAGCTAAATGTAAATAATCACTGCTACATAAAGCTATGCACAACATCTGTTCTTGTGATGGACAGTCAGACTGGATTTAAACTTGGGAAAAGCGGGTGAGCTCCATGTAGTCAAGAGCAGACCCAAGTAAGTGGTGAACTATCCCAGTGTATACTTAGGGTCCAGTGAATGAAATGCTCAGAGAGAGATGAGCACAGGTAATGAGCTGAGTTTTGTCCTTAAAGACGGCAGCCAGAGGCCAAATAAAGATCTTTACAGAGAAAGAAGGCATTGTTAGCTGTTTTATATATGGTGCATATACACAGTGACACTTTCTATACATGGATGGCTTTCTTTTGTTTTTGTGATAGTTATTACCACTGTCACTGTTGTACTAGATTCCGGTACATCAGGTTGTCATTTCATTAGTGACACCGTTCTTGACTCTTTGGACTACCTGTCATAACTAACAACTTGTATGACTGATTCATCCCAGGCATCTATTATTAAATAGCCCATTATAAGCCTGAGGCAGGTGCTCCTTATAATCACTGTATGAATAATAATAAAAAAATATATATATGAGGGTCTTCTTTTCACACGATGGTGATGACCTCCTAATATGCCCATATTGCAGGTAGTACCTTCCATGTCCTTGGAAAGCAATCTGAGTCCCAAGTAAACTGCTCTGGTAAATGTGCAGAACATGCATATGCGGTTTTAAGCTAATATCACTACTGCCATGCTAATTATCAACAGTTTGCCCATGGTGGAGACAACAGCATTTATGTGTTACTTTAGTTAGTTGTGAAACTAACTAAATAAGGAACTGAGCAGCATTCTCTTCTCATGGACTTCATTATTTACCCGTGGAACAACTCAGTATAAAAGTCCACATGTAACAAACAGCTGGAGTCCAGGCTAGAGTGCTACTTATGCATACATTTAGAAAAGAAATGTAAACATTATTTAGTGACATTATGTGGTATATCTTCATTTGTTCGCTATCTGCAGTAAGTTCTGTATTATTGTACTATTATTATTATATATCATTCATTTGTTATAATTTGACCAGCAGTATGCAGTATGATATCCATGGCACGGATAGGCTAATGCTATGCTAGGTTGTAGACCAATCATGATTATCTTTGTGTTGCCATTGAAATCATTAACCAAACCAATGTTGTTCTGTAAGTGAAATATTTAAATTGACAGATAACATGCATTATTAGGCTATGAAGGAATAGCATGGTTTCACACTAATCTATATCAGCATGTTTCATATCTCACACTGATGTGTTCCTTGTGTTTTTTATGTTTGTAGGTTAGGTCATGTCAAATGGCTGACAATACCAAACATAGAAAGGTTTTACTGTTGCCCAACATGTGGTACTCTCGTAGGTCCTGGTGCTATAATATTAGGGGGTAAGTGTAGTACCTCCCTGGGACACGAATAATGTACTGTAGCAGTTTTGTTGTGACAGGTCAGTTCTCATATTTGGACTCTCCTGCAGTGTTGCTGCAGGGTAATCAACATTACTTAATGTGTGCATCAAAAATATCTAATATCAGTTCAGCACAGAAAGCTATAGGTGAGGGTGGGGCACATATAAGGCAGCTGACACACATAATCAACTTTCTACCCAGATATTATATCTCCAGAATTATATCTGGTGGTAATTTTAATGTTTTTACAGAAGGAGGACAGGAAGTCCCAGGACTGTCAGGATGATCAAATGGTCAGAATGATATATACTTTTACATGTTATATATTTAGTACAGCTATCCCAATTCATTTTGCATGTGTTCGGTACTCACTGCTTTCTTTTTATGTATCTCAGCCCAACTAGGCATACATAACTGTATTGCCTACATTAATTTTGGCAAAGAACTGCTTACAGCTTTATCATAGGGTCAGGTGGAAGCTTTCATCATCATCATCAGCCTCCCCTTTCCCATTTTCTACATGAGGCTGGGGAATTGTGTCAACTGTCACCATTTCTCTCTCTCTCTCTCTCTCTCTCTCTCTCTCTCTCTCTCTCCTCTCTCTGAATTCAGTGCCACTCTCCTACCTTCCTCAACAGTCATGCCTGACTGTCGCAGGTCTTCTGTCATATAATCCATCCATCTCTTTGTTAGACACCCTCAATTTCTCCTGCTTTCTTCCTGAATCTGTCAAATCTTCTTCCCTCGACTATCTTCTGCTTTACTGCACATTTGCCCAAACCACCATAATCTGTTCTGTTTGACCTTCTCTGCTATTGCAGCTACATGAGCTTCTGCATTGATGTCCTCGTTTCTTCATCTGTCCCACAGTGTGCATCCTACCACTCATCTCATTACTTTTATCTCTATGACTTCTTTCTTCCTCATCTGCTCTGCCTTCACTGCCTAGGTTTCTGTACCATACAGTAGTACTGTTGCACCACTGTTTTGTACACCTTACTTTTCAGTTTCATTGGCATTCTTCTGTCACACAATGCCCCTGACAATCTGAGACAGTTGGATGCAGCCCCTCTGATTCTAGCTTTGACCTCCTCATTCAGATTTCCCTTCTCCTAAACCAGACTTCCTAAAGCTGTTGACCTGTTTCACTGTTTTCCATTCTATCTCATGCCTCATCTTCTTCTGATTTCCCCATCTGCTGTCATTACAATTGTCATTTTTGTACTTAGTTTCATCCTACGTGATTTCAACTTTGCATTCAATTTCCTTATCATTTGCTGAAGTTCTTGTTTAGAGTCTGCATGTAATGCCACATCATCTGCATATAGCAGCTTTTTTAATCTGTCATTGTGTTGGAGCATTTTCAAGCAGGGGGGGAGAACAAAGGTGATAAAGACACAGAAAGAAGTGGATCCAGGTTTCTCTGAGGAATGCACACCTGCAGTGGTTGCATCACAGCAGCATGGATCTCTAGTAAGGGGATATGTACATTATGGTATCTATACTGCACTGAATAAGAAAATGCCTCCCATCCAGCCATAACCTTGCCTTATTGGCAAAGTGATATTCCACAGAATGCCCCTTGAAAGTACAGAGATCAACAGAGGCATGTGAGCAGAAAGCAAAGAGTATCATCTAAGTGCAGTCTGTTGCCGTACATGCTTCCCAGGAGATGAACACCATTGAATGGTTTGCTTCATAATACCTCTTAGGCCAACAGAGTCCTTATTTACTGGTTCTTCATAATGATTTCATGTAGAGCAATATTTGTAAGACAAAGCAGGGATGGACATGGCCTGGCTATATTACTGGTGAATGTTGTTCATACATTTGAAGATGATGCAGGAGATCAAAGCAGACTGGATGCATCTGTGGTCAGGAAATGTGGTGCCCACCAATGTGGATGGCCTTTTTTGTCTACCTCATCTTCATCTTGCACAGATGGACTCTATTCCCAACAAGGGACACCATGCACAGTGTGACACCCAGATGATTATCATCTGTTCTGGCAATGATAGGTGATTCTGAGTTAGAAGACATCCAGTCAGTGAGACAATTCCTCACTGTAACACCTTGCAGTAGACCACTTAAAGAACACCATGAGAGAATCCACACAGAGCACAACAAGGGATATCCAGGGTAAGACAGTGAGGTATGCTCCACAGAATGTCCCATGACATAATCCATGGTACAACCATGGAATACTCTATGAAATAATCACTGTAAGACACTAGGGATTTCCATTTCCAAAATGATGAGTGCTCCATCCAAACCCCAAGTATTTGTTTTGCACCCTTTACTGTGTGCTTATTCCCTGTTATCCTATGTGTGTATTTTACTGTCTGCAGAAATGATGATCGTAGGCTTATGTGACACTTTTATGTGTATAGTGCTGCAGGGATATTCACTGTGAAATTTCTGATGCAAACTGTGAACAGACCATGTGGTGCACTGGATAACCTGCCTAGACTTAAAGATGGTGGTATTGAGAGGCAACCTTTGATACACACTTTGAAACACCATATCATTTACTGCATAATCTGTAATGGATTTAGGGTTGCAGTGCTGTGAGCTAACCTATCATTCACACTGTGAACAGTGACATAGCACTGCATATCCTGCAGGAGTTTAAGATTAACCATGATATGGGGTAATCTCTGCTGTGGACTGTGAACAAATGCACTGGTTTAAGGATGACTGTGTTGTAGGGCAAGCTCTGACATACGCTGCTCACTGATGTACTGTACTTTATGACCTGACAGGTTTAAGGATAGTTGTACTGCGAGGTAATCTCTGATACAAACTGTGAATTTGTGCACTGCATTGCTTAACCTGCATTGGATTAAATGATGGCAATGATGTGGGGTAATCAGTGATGCATATAGTGAATAGACCATGCATTGCACTGCATATCCTTCACTGGTTTAAGCATGTTGGTACTCATACCTCTCAACTGCACTGATTTCGCAGAATGTTCAGATTTTTGCTTCATATTCTTAGGCTATTCCTCAAACAAATTGTGATTTTCTGGCAAATCTCAGGGATGAGCTGAGGACTGAAATCACTAATTAATGACATACATTTGAATTATCCTTCAGAAAATGTGTGTTATCACAAATCCTATTATTCTAGCAACTTTCTAAGTTTATAAGAGCAATATTTAAAATCTGTCCCTATTTTTGGGCCCTTGTCCCCCATTATTTTAGGCTTTGTCCAATTTTTTTGTGTTAAGAGGTTGAAAGGTATGTTGGTTCTTTAGGGTAATCTCTGCTATACACTGTGAAGAGATGTGTTGTACTGCATAACCCGCGCTAGTTCATGGATGGTGGTACTGTGGGGTATAACATGCATTGATTTAAGGATGGCAGTGCTGTTGGGTAATCTCTGATGTGCTCTGTTAAAAGATGACTGCATTGCACAACCTACATTGATAAAAGGTTGGTGATGCTGTAGGCTAGTTTCAAATGCACACTGTGAGCCGATGCATTATACTGCACAGCCTGCACAGAAAACAGTGATTTGGGAAATCTCTGATACACACCATGAACATACCATGCACTGCAGTGAATCTTTAACAGCCAGTCAAGTCCCGGCTGCTTGCAGACCACAGTAATACAAGTGGTGACTCACACTTATAGTGTGTTTGAGTGAAGTGCAGCAGCCCTGAAGAGATGAGCTAGTGGTTAACCCTTAAAAGCATATGTGGGTTTAAGTGAAGTAAATGCAGCAGCCATGGGGAGGGAATGATGCAGGATGTGAGTTTAGTTTAGGTGTGGGCAATGATCAGAGGCAAATTTTGGTTTGTGGGACAAGGCGAGACTTTAGGTTTAGGGAGTGGGAGAGGACTTTATGGTTAGGGGTCAAGACTGGGGAATTTAAGTTTAGGGAGCAGGATGTCAGTTTTATGGTTGGGTAATAATTATACAATTTAGGTTTAGGGTGCAAGAGAGTAATTTAGGTTTAGGGAGTAGGAGGGGAGTTTTAGGGTTAGGGATAAATCAGAGAATTTAGGATTTGAGAGCAGGAGTTTAGTTTAGGGTTAACAGTGATTGGGAAAGTTATGTTTGGGGAGTCTGAGGGGAGTTTTTGGATTAGGCAATGACTGCAGGATTTCAATTTAGGGAGCTAAAGGAGAGGTTTATGGAGAGATCAGGAAATTTAAGTTTATGGACTGGAAGGGAAGTTTAGGTTTAGGGAGTGAGAGGGTGGTTTAGAGTTAGGGAGCAGAGGAGTTGCTAGCACTTCTGCTGTCTGGTGCTGTCCCTGAATTGGCACCTTCCATCTTTAGCTATTCTGGTGTCCTGTGCTGTCCCCCAAATTGGTACCCCCCAACTTTAAGTTAAAGAGGAAGAATACATTTCCTAGAGCATGAGCTCTTTTTTTCTTTTTAAACTGTAGTAAACTAATTGTTACTTGTAGCAAATCCAGAATTTATGTCACACATGTAGTGCTAAGGAGCTTCAGTTCCAATTGCAAATTCAATAGCACCACTGAAGATCGATCATAATCTGCTGATTGTGCTCCTTAACAGTTTGTGCTCAGGATGACTGCCCCCTTCACCCCACCCTAGTTATGTCTCTGCTATGGAGAAATCAGAGAATTTAAGCTTAAGAACAAAAGGGAATATTAGTGATATGGTTAGGGAGGCAAGATTCAAGGTAGGGTAGTAGGAATCTAAGGGTTACAGTTAGGGTTCTAGAAGGGCTATGTAGTTTACTAGGGTGGGGTTTTGAGAGGGATATGGAATTTATTAAATCCAGTTAGTGGAACATATAGCACTTGCTGTTTAGAGAAGTGCTGATAAGCAAATACATCATGACCTAATAGCACATGAACACTTGAAGTAGACACCATTGTACTGCAGTTTATGAACTAGTTTAAAATTGAGATGCTACAGGGTAATTTCTAACATTCACATTATAAACACGTGTAATGTGCTGCATCATCTTCACTGGTTTAAGAATGGTAGTGTTGTGAACTAACCTCTGATGTGCACTGTGAAAAAACATGCACTGCATTACATAGCCTGCACTGATTTAAGGTTGATAGTGCTGTAGGGGAAAATGTGATGCAACCTATGAACAGATACATTGCAGTGCACATTCTGCCCTAGTTTAAGGATGGTGGTTCAGTTTCATAATTTCTGATGCAGACTGTGACACATGCACTGCACTGCATAACATGCAGCTGTTTAAGGGTAGTGGTGCTATAGAATAAGCTTTGATGCAGATTGTGAACACGTACATTGCACTGCACCACATAACATGCAGTTGCTTAGGGGTGGTGGAACTGCTGCTGTGTAATCTCTAATGCAGACTGTGACACATGCACTGCACTGCACTGCATAACATGCAGCTGTTAAAGGGTGGTGGTGCTATAGAATAAGCTCTGATGCAGATTATGAGCAAATGCACTGTACTGCATAACCTGCATTGGTTTAAGGCTTGTGGTGCTGTGAGGTAACATCTGACACACACTATAAACAGATGGTAGCTCAGTAAGGTAATCTCTGATGCACGCTATAAACATATGCAATGTTCTGCATCAGCCACTTGGATTTAAGGAAGTCAGTGTTGTAGAGTAATCTCTGATACAAACTGTTAAGAGATGCACTGGGCTGCACTGCCTGCACTGGTTTAAGTAAGGTAATGCTATGGGGGTAATCTTTGATGCAAACTGTGAACAGTTGCACTGCACTGCCTGGTTTAAGGTTGTCAGTGCTGTGGGTTAATCTGTGGTGCATACCATGAACAGACACATTCAACCTCATAACCTGCAATGGTTTAAGGACAGATGTTTATTTATTCATTTGCATTTGTTTACTTGGAGGCCCAGAGGAAAAGCTCCATTTACAATATTATATAGTAATTATATTGAAAAGAAACATAGACTACAACATTTAATAAAAAAATCTACCTTATGAAAGAATATGCAGATCCAGTTGTGTTAAGGATGGTGGTGTCATGGGATAACCTCCGATGCATACTCTGAATCGATGCAGTGCACTGCATAGCCTGTACTGTTTTTGGATGGCATCAACTACAGTATGTGCATCACATTATTCTGAGTCTCTTTATCGCTTGAGGGTTGTCATGATTCATGTGTCTGTACTAAATGCTGCTGTTTTGCCTCTGCAAATGTGTAGTTTGCTATGCATCGATGGTATCAGGGCTTCTACTTTCATCCACCTGGCTGGACAATGCTTCTGCTATTACCTATTTAAGCTGGTTGTGGTAGTATTGCGTGGGATGAAACTAATTGTCTGCAGGAAGGCATACAGAAGAAAGAACATGTTCACATTGTCACTGGTCATTGCATTGGTCTTTCTGAACAGTCAAGGAATCTGAAGTGGGTCTTGAGCAGCCCAAATATACACTCAGCAGTATTATATGTCTGGTCATTGGCAACATTGTTATAATATCTTGGTCATGTTTTGGGATACTGTATTAGTGTCATTAGCTAAAGCTCACTGTAGTATTCAACATCCCATGCAGTACCAGCTTTTTTATGAGGGAGTTAACTACACATCCTGTATACATAGATAGATTTGTGCATTAGTCGACATTTTGATTCCTATTATTATCACCTAAATGACCCTCTGGGAAAAATGTATGCTGGAACTGGTTGTAGAGATGAGACATATCCCATAGGTAAACATCATATATGCACTGCCATGTTACTTAACAAACAGTTATTATGCCATCTGCACTGCAGAACACCTGGAAATTCAATAAATATTGTAAAATAGCAACCTCTGCTGTTGATGTACTCATCCAAACTGGGTCCAGGTGTTGCATTAATTCTATCATATATGCAGTCAGTGACACCCTAGACTTCAGGGTGGATGATATCATAGAAACTATACATGATGGTATCATTGTCCTTTTCTGTCCTGGGAAACCAAGTATGCTGTTTTACATATTGTATTAGTTTATCAAGGAATATGTGCAGTCATACAAGGCTTTTGACTGAGAATACCCAGCATATCACCATGACATCCATTCATGGAGGTACCATGTGACTTGCACATGTCACAGATCATCCAGAGTGCCTATATGTCATCTTGACACACTTGATCTGGACCTATTAGCCATACAACATTATTTTGTTGTTGTCATCCATCAATAGTGTGGTGACACTCCAAAGTCATGAAATTGTGTGTACAATACTACATTTATGTTGAGAAGACATGGATAGCTATGGTGCTCTCCACCACTCTCCTACAAATTATTTTATTCTTTTCCATGTGTCCTACCCTCTGCTTGCCACCCCCACTTTCACCACTGTCCTATACACCCCTCTTTCACATGTTTAATCTTGTCAGCAAATAGATTCACATACAACAGACATGACCAGAAATGGCCCATGGAAAAGCCTTCACTTTTTGTCCTCAGCATTTGCTGAAGTTGGCAAAACATGACAATGCTGAGTGATGGTGAACTTCCTATGACCAAAGCTGAAGATTTAAATTCCAGCCACAGTGGTCCAGTTACTTTCATGCAAATATGCTTAAATCTGCAGTGTTGTTGGAATACAGAGTAAAGGCAGACTAAAAGCAGCACTGTGAAACAGTTACTGCAACAGTTCTTAGGTTGTTGGATGTAATGAACTAGAAGTTCCTATGTGGTGTATTGAGATAATTCCCCTGTTTGTAGACTGTTTTTGCAAAGCATTTTGGGTCTGATTACAGCTGTGGGCAAATTATTATTTCATGACCTTTCATATTCCTATTATATAGTTAACTGCAAATGTTTGTATTTCCCTCCATCTAAAGTATTTCATTGATATACCATTTGAATGGTGCAGCAAGACATCATTTGCAAAAATATTGTAGCCCAAACAGGTACATTTAGTAAGCCAACCTTACCCTGCTTATGTCTTCATGTTGGTTTCACTCCTCTACCCCTTATTTCTCCCTGCAGCAATCATTTCATTGCACAAAGCATGACAACTGAATAATGAGTTAATAAGTAAGAGTAACACACCCTACAGATATTCTTACATGTTGAAAAAAACATATTATTGCTATTCCTCTGTCCATCTGTGTCTCCCTCTCTCTGTTCACCTCTTCTGCTTCAGTAAGTTGTCACTGTCCTTTAATTGTGTTATTTAAATACTGCACTGCAGTAATTCCTTTATGGCATGATGAGTTAATGTTGGCATGTGTAGTTGTATTTTTGACTACTTTCAAGGGTTCTAATCCAAGCATTAGCTAATTGTTACTGACTGCTTTAGTACACTATTTTTTATGTGTAGCTGTTGGCTACATATTGTTATAAGCAACCATTTTCCTGCATCTGTCATAAGCTACTTTGTCCCTGCCTCCATCTCACCCTATGTATCTTATCCCCTCTGTGTCACTAGTCTTCCACCTCTGCATTTGTACATTGTCTGGTGTGAAGCACCAACTGCAACTAAGGTTAAATGAAGTACACAGCTTATGGCAAAATCTTGTGAGTTTTTGCCTTTGGCTGCATTACTCATGTGTCCTTCACACTGCTGTACTTAGCTGTGTATAGTCAGTTTAAAATGTTTTCAACAAGCTGAAGGGTTGAGTCTACAACTTACAGTTGTCAAGAGGGTAATGAAGATGAATACATGCATTCTCTTTTTCTGCAATCTGCTGTCACATGTGAAGTTTCTAAAGTTTGACTTCTTATGTAGTGCATTTAGATGGTACTCCAATATTGTTTTTTTATTAAAATGTCCTAAGGGTTCAAATCCAGATGGATGCAAAAGTGGTTTTGAATGCTTTGTATAACTAAATTTTGGCAATACCTTTCCTTAATGCACCATTATCCTGAAACTATATTCATGTGCTTGTCCCCTGTTGTGAAGCCTGTTTTGTGCAGATCTTGCCTGAATAATTATGCTGATAAAGTTAATAGTAATACAGCACAAATACGTGCAGAAATGAAATATGCACTAATGTGTTATGTCTGTATTGTGTATTCCTGTCACCAACTGTCCATTTCTTCCCACCACTTTCCAAAATGTTTCCAGAGGCCATGTCTATACCAATAATAACGTTTCCTCAATGCGTTTTATAATACACCTGTAGTATTCATATAAAGATTGACTAAATGCAACTGTCATGACAAATCTGTAAATCATCACACATGAATCATGACCATAGCATATATATATTCTGTATGCTAAAGGGTACGCATATGGTTGTATGCATATAGTGCTTCTTTATGCAAAAGTCAGCAAAGAGCAGTATAAATTCATCACCTCAAGATATGATTATGTATGAGCTAATACTGTGTTGTCAGCAGCTCACTTAGCCATGCTGTTCTACTGGCAGAAAAGAAAAAAATGCAACAAATAATTCTTTGTTTAAGTTGTTCAATGATTGTATGTCTGTAATGAATTTTGATAAGATATCTTGATTTCAGTGATGTTGACTCAATTATTTCAGTTGGTTAATGTATTTCTGCTCTCCAATGGTTACAGCTGCAACTTTGTTACAGTTTTGGTTATCCTATTCACACATAATCCATCACTGTTATTCTGCAGTGCACTGTCCTATGTAGGAGGTGTCTGCTTGTCTTTTTTAATGCATATTGTGCAAGAATGAGACAAGACAAAAGTGCAGTCATCCCTGAATGAAGTGGCAAAAAAGTCTGCCTGACAATCCTCTGAATTATAACTGTGATTTTCTTTGGTATCTCTTACTGTAAAATAGGTGCATGTCCCTCACAGTAACACAATGTACATAAAGGACATTATCTAAATCTTAATCTAGAAGTATGCCATTACATCGGAAAAATCACAGTGCTGTTACATTGTCCACTGCAGGCATAGGCATTTGTCCCAAAACTTGTATTGCATAGTACCATCTGTTTCAAGCATCAGATTTTTAACAAGTACCAAGTGTGCTTTCTAATAACATTAAATTCAGACTTTTCCTGTGGCACTTGTAACTAATACTATGCTCTCTATAGAGTGCATAACCAGATAGGTAAGAGGTTTGATGCTCAATGTGCGAAACTTGTGTGCATGTGTAATGCTTGGTTCTATATCCACTTTCCCTGAAAGGAGTATATTTAACTTTACACACAGCTTCCTTATCCAACTTTTAACAGAAAAATCCTGTCTGCAACACACAGATGAGGACAGACTGTCAATTATTCTATCCACACAGGACATATTGTTTACACCCTGTATTTTCTTTGGGAAGAACATCTGGGGTCACTTCAGCTGCTCTTATTGCCTAGTCCAGTATATGCCAAATGGTGGATTGCACTCAATTATTGGTCTAATGAGGGCCAAGTACATATGGTCATAGGAGATTACTAGGTTAATGGCTCTGGGGCCCTTACAAGCCTAGCCAGGAGTTTTTCCCCAAAAAAGAAACCTCAGTCACCACCTGTTGCCCAGTCAGTGAGGGACACAGTGGAACCCCCGGGACAAATTTGTGGTTTCCCATCCACTAATCAAGGTTACACTTGAAGAGCATCAGTGAGGTACTTTGTTTGACGTGTATGGGGAGTCTATTCCAGAGATCGGGCAACCTCTGGGAGACAAACCTGTCTCTCCAGAAGGTTTTGTTAATGACACATATTAAATTTAGGCCTTTTGATCAGGTAATGCATGAGGAGTTAGTATTATGGATATGGAGCATCTCTAGTAGGGCAGGGTCCAATATTGCCTTGTAGGTGAGACACCGATCATCTCTGAGCAAGCTGTACAATACCAAGCAGAGTGATAGAGATTTCAGCCTCTCTACATAGGACCTCTTTGTGAGGTATTTCTATGGCCTTTCTACTTGATGGAGGTGTTTGGAAAGGTACATATCAAACAGGGCATTGTACTCAGTTATTGACCTAATGAGGGAGGAGTACAGACTGGTAAAAACCTCCTTTTTTCTAGATGCAATCCCTTTACTTATGAGATGAACCAAGTAAAAGGCTTTTCTAACCACTGCCGCTACATGATGATTGTTGTCAACCTGTGCACCCAGGTCTCTCACCACAGGCTGTGTGCTTAAGGAGTTGACATTGATGTTGTAATCAGTAGGGGCCATGTTTTTACTGAATGGTATGATAATACATTTTTTTGCATTTAACTTAAGGCCATGACTTTGGCACCAGTCATTTGTACTGAGAGACCCTCTTGTAGTATGGTAGTATCATTTGGGGAGTCAATGACAGCACCCAACTTACAGTCATCTGCAAACTTGGTCGACCACAGGCCTTTTGTCTTTGCTTGGGCCTCTGAGAAGAAAATGCCAAACAGCAGGGGTCCCAGGACAGATCCCCGTGGAACACCACTAGCGACAGGCCTGCTGTCGGAGGTGGAAGCACCTGTTTTGACCTTGTGGGTACTATCAGTGAGCCAGTTGGCCACCCACCTGATGAGATAGGAATTTCTGCCAAGTTGTGTTAGCTTTTCAATGATGCCTGAGTAGGGGATTGTGTCAAGCCTTTGGCCAAGTCAAGGTAAGCTGTTTATACTGACTTTCTGTCATCCAGTGCCTTAGTGACAGCCTCAAAAAAGCCAGCCAGGTTCAACAGGCAAGATCTGCCCTTGACGAATCCGAACTGGGTGGGGTCAAGTGCTTGGAGATTGCCTATGTCCTTGTTTATGAGGTCTATAATAATACACTCCATGGCCTTACAGATCAGAGTTGTCAAGCTAATGGTGAGATAGTTTCCAGGATCAGTAGTGGCACTGCTTTTGTGCAAAGGGATGACAATGGCAATTCTCCACTCTGCTGGAATGAAGTAGGATGCTCAATGGTGAGGCTAGTTCTTGCTGGAGATGGTGCAGAAGACAGCCTGGGATATTATCAAGTCCCATGGAAGCTGTGTTCTTTGCCTTGGATAAGGCCTTTAACACTTGATCTACAGAGATGTGAGGTGCGAGACAAGTATCGCAGGTGTTGACTGGACCTTTGGGGAAAGACAGGGGGGGGTGAAGTTTCTACTGAACCTACCTGCTAGCAGATTGGCTAAGTCAACAGGATCAGTGTATGTTGTATCATAAAGATCTAATTCAGAACAAACCTGGGTTTTGCCATCGAGGTTCCTCACATAACTGAAAAAGGCTTTGTGGTTAGCCCTTGTTTTGGATGCTAGTTTCAATTCATAATTGGTTTTGGAGGTTTTCACTAGTGATCTAATTTGTTTGTTGAGGCTAAGGAGGGAGTTTTTCCAATTGGGAATTTGTGCATTTTTACCCTTGGACAACAGTTTCTTCTTTTTTCGTCAAGCCTGCTGATAGCGGATGTCCACCAGATAGGTTTGTGTTACCTTGAGGAGCAGGTTTTAGTTTTGTTGGGTATGGCTGAGTGCATGCAGTTGTACAGGTGCTTGTGTACTGCACTGGCATACTGTTCAGCATATTTGTCTGCATCCTATGAAGGGGACAGTGGGGTGAAGCTACTGATAACCTCCCGCAGAAGGATGTAGTCAGCTTTTGAGAAGTTTTTTAACCTGGTTATGACTGGGGGGGGGGGTTGGACCTGGTAGACATTTCGAATGAGACAGACTGATGGTCTGATCTCACCAGGGGAGATCTTACTATGGGGGTGGTGCAGCAGTCACCCATGTTGGTGAGAACCAAGTCTAGAATGTTATCTTCCATTGTGAGGGATGAGACAAGCTGGTCTACTGCATTAGAGCTGATAGAGTCAAGGAATCATTGGGTGAGTGCATTAGAACAGGAATAGTTCACCCAGTCTATGGAGGGGTAGTTAAAGTCACCTAAATTCAGAGTGTTAGGGGGTACCTTGATGGAGTCAAGTAGGTCCAGGTAGGAGGAGTGGGTGTCCTGAGTCATGGAGAGGGGTCTATAGCTGGATATAACTTGAATGGGTGTCTTGCCAATTGTCAGTTGCACCAGGAGTAGTTCTAGTGCATCATGCTGGCAAACCAGTCTGGAGGTGTGCTTGTCTTTAATGAAAATAGAAACTCCACCACCATTGGTCTTCCGACCTCATTTTGGGGTCGGAATGTGTGGAATTAGGTATGGCCTGGTAAGGCAGGGGTGCTGTCCACAGCCTTGAACCAAGTTTCTGTGACTGCACAGATGTTGGCATCTTCCAATGCGAGGAGAGCATCCAGTAAGTGCATTTTCAGGTTAAGGCTCCTAACGCCTGGCATTAAGCAGCATGATCTTCAATTTGCTTTTATCAGATCTTTTATGCTGGAAGATTTGTCTTTTGGACATAGCATAAAAAAGGCACAATGGGGAGGCAAGAGCCTTGACCAGAATCCTGAATCCGAAGGGTGACAAGTGGAGGACATCTCTGGCAAAACATCAAGGTCTGTCAACCATGTCATCCCAGGCAGACAGATACTGGATCCCCTTGGAATGCCACCAGAAACTAAGCCAATTGTTGAAGTCAATTATTTTTTGTTGGTATTGTGGTATCATTCCTGGTGAAGGTAGGATGCTGCTTAGGGCTAGGGTCATACCTACCTGAGACACATACTCTGAGAGCTCAATCATGTCTCCCTTCATATAGTGCAGGGAGGTTTGCCTGAAGTCATTCACACCAACATGAACAATGACACAGTCATACTTGTACCTGTTGTGGAGAGACTTAAATGCATGCATGATGTGACGGATTCTCCTTGTCGAGCCTGGTGAGGGGGACATCAGTGTGTCTCACAACTGAGTTGCTAATGACTATAATTTCATTGGATCTGGATGCCATACCTTTATGTATAAGTTGTGCCACATAGAAGGACCTCCTCAGCACTGTGGACACATAGCAGTCAAACATCAGGTCACTATCTATCTCTGTAACTAGATCTCTTACCTCTGGGTCTACTCATAGGGGTGTGCAATTGATGTTGTAATTTGTAGGGGTATTTGACTCCCCAAAGGGTATGACAATGTATTTTTTCACATTTAGTTTTATGCCATGCTTCTGGCACCAATCATTTGTCTGATCTTGACCCACCTGAAGGATATCTGCATCATTAGCAAATTCAATGATTCCTCCAGCTTGCAGTCATCAGCAAACTTTCTGTCATCCAGAGGCCTTCCACATTAGCATTGACTTCAGAGAAGTATATTCCAAACAAGAATGGTCCCAGCAATGACCCTGTGGCACACTTCTAGTAACTGATCACTTTCTGGATCTGGATTCACCCACGTTAACCACATGTCCTGTCTGTGAGCTAATTGATTATCCATCTGGTGACATAAGGATTTATGCCCAATTTTGTGAGTTTATTTATAATAAATAAGTGGGGAATTGTGCCAAATGTCTTGGCCAGGTTGAAGTAGGTGATATATACTGTTTTACTCTCATCCAAGGCTTTAGTAACTTTCTCAAAGCAATCCACCAGATTCAGTCGGCATAACATGCCTTTGACAAAGCTGAACTGGGTTGGGTCCAGTGTTTTGAGGTCTCCATGTGTCATTAATTATCAGGACTGTAATTATTCTTTCCATGGCCTTACATATAAGACCAGTCAAACTTATGGGTCTGCAATTTCCCGGGTCAATAGATGACTATTGCGGACCTCCACTCTATCTGGACAAGGCCATTCTGGAGGCTATGTTTAAATAGAGATCGTAATGGACCTGATAAGTCCTAATTTAAGCTGTTTAACAGGCAACCTGTTATGTCATCAGGCTTCATAATAGCAGTGTTTTTAGCTCTAGAGATCATAGTGCAACCTGTTTTTTTGGTGATAATTGGCAGTGGAGTGGTGGAAGGTAGAACTGGGGAGTGATGGAGAGGTGAAATTTGAGCTGAATCTGTCAGCCAGCAGATTTAGTTTATCTTCTGATGGAGTATAGTTAATGCCATCTACAACGAATTCCTCACATTGCTGGGTGTTGCCCTTAAGACTGTGGACATAACTGAAAAATGCCTTATGGTTATCCTTAGCTTTGGAGGCTATTTTTACCTCAACATCTGCTTTCAGAGACTTAACTAGTTCTCTGATTCACTTGTTTAGACTAATGAGGGACTTTTTGCTCTGTTGTATATATTCCCTCTTACTTATTGACAGGATTTTCTTTCTGTTGTTGTACAACCTATTAATACCAGGAGTCAACCAGGGTGGCTTGTTTTTGCAGTTTGACATGGCTTTATGTTGGACTGACTGCTATTTCTATGCAGTTGTTTATATATTGTCATACATGCTTTTTGTGTACACCTCTGTATAGATTTCTGTCTGGATTGAGGTGCTTGGAAACTAGCTATGCCATCCCTTAATAGGGGGTAATTTACCTTAGAGACGTTCTTAAAGTTTTTGTGGTTAGGTGGGGGAACTAGTTTTAACTTTATTTCAAGGGAGACTACTTTGTGATCTGATCTTATAAGTGAGGACATCACATGGGGGGGGGGTGCAACACTCTCCCATATTTGTGAGTACCAAATCTAGGATATTTGTTCCCCTAGCAGGAGTGCAGACTAGCTACTCAGGGACATTTCAATTTACAAGTCAAGAATTCTTTGGGCTTTCATATTAGTGGTTGAGTATGCCTCCTAATTAATGGAAAGATGATTAAAATCACGCCTTAATGTGGTATTTGACTAGATGGTGAGTGATTCTAATAAGTGCGGATATGATGTATGGATTTCCTGGTTCATGGTGGGGGAACCTTTTCTTGACAAGTGCACGCCATCCTGTTTAAACACTTGTGTGCCCAGAATTAGGCTTGTATGCTCTATGCATTTCCACTTTTTAAAATGGGACATTTTTTAATGTAGGTATTTACCCAAAACATGTTTTCATTCATGCTGACCTTTTACCTAATTTCCATAACATATGTCCTAACACCTGTACAAGCTATGCTATCTAACAAGGCTGTAAGTTCCCTACTAAAAGTCAGAGAGTCCATGAAGGTGAGGGCGTTTGAACCAACATGAATAAAAATAGTTCCATACTTCCTTACATTAAGTCATTCTAAGGCCATGCTCACATCCTGTATCTTTGCTCCCTGTAAGCATTATACTATTCAATGTTCATTATCTTTGTAAATGTATGTATCAGTTCCTCTAATAACTGAATCTCCAGTAATTACAAGTATCATTTCTGACCAGATCTGAAGAAATTCCAACTTTTAATTCAGTAAGCTCTGCTACATCGCTTGTTACAAAGGAAAAGTCTTCATCACCATTGGTCTTATTAATCCCTCTGTTTTCTTTGCTTAATACATTTGCAAGCATACAATTCTCATACAGCTGGTTTTGCACTTTCACAGTTTGAGCTATGTTGTCAACTTTGGTCTTTCTCTTCTGTTTTTCTTGCTGTAAAACTCTACAAGCTTTCCAAGTTCAGTTTTGAATTCTTCCTTTACACATGTCCATCACCTCTTTTTCTACCTTCTGTGTTGGAAAAATGATGCCTTTTTCTGTAGCTTGAATGTTTTCTGAATGAACAATGTTATCATTCTCTGTAATCTCTGTGTTATATAACAAGGCTGTGTCCTTTTGTGTATAAATTCTGTTTGCATTATAGTCATTAATCAATCAATTTCTTGCTCTGTTTCTATTATCCCCAATCCTGTAAGGAAGATGGAGGAGAGACACCACTGTTAGGCATCAGGAATCTACAGGAGCTAAAGTGGCTGTATGTATGCCAAGCTTATTTCTTCTTCTTAAGTTGGATCATAACAAATCTGAGGAGTTAACAAGTATTTCTACAGAACAGATTGACAAAGTGAGTTGTGGGGCAACTTTGTCAGCCCACAGAATTTCCACAGAGGAGACAGAATGTTTAGAACATTCCTAGCAAGACTCCGAGTTACATTATGCTGATGTGTTGATGCTGACTGTGCTGATGTGCCGCCCTCTATCATATCACTGTGGTTAGAGTGTATCTTGAGAATACTGTGCATTTGCTATGGTCAGAGGTCAAGGTACCTGGAATGGCTGTTTTGGCTTACTATCAAAATCTCGCTGTTGACAAAAAAAAATGCATTTAATATCAAAAGTCAAAGTCTAATTCCTGCATATTAAGTAGGTGAAAATGTCAAATCTGCTGAACAAATTCAGCAGATTTGACATTTTTGTTGAATATCGACTGTGAAGTCTGTACAGGAGCAAAGGAAAGTATAATTCCTACATTGCAGTTCACGTTTTTGCAGGGGGGAACCCCCCCTGCACCCCACACCCCCTGCAAACTATATATTCCAACTCCAAGATTGCACTACAGTGAGGAAAAGGATACATTTCTCAATCCATACTGTACCGTGATCTCTAGTCAAGACATCGAGTACATACCAGTGAATTCACAGTGGCATTTGCTGATACGTACTCTCACTCACATAACGTTCAGATACATAGGAATCGGCCAACTGCCATTCGGCATTCCCTTGTTTGCTGAACCTACAATCTAAATTTATGTAGTAAACCTGCTGTTTTGACCTATTTTGACCTAGTGTCATTAGCTGTGTGTGTGGGAGGGGGTATACAAACTTATTATTTTGTTTGTTTGTTTTCTTTTTTCTTTTTTTTTTTTAAAGAAAAGAGAAGGGAAAAAAAAAGAAAAGTCAGTCCAAAACAAAATGTATGTTTATTTTTTCCTTTACCTCTCATATGAAGTTAGACTATACAAGGTACATAAATCACAGATAGTTTCAATATTTCTTTATCAATTCTATGCCTGATGGAATATTTTTCCTGCAGCACATTCCATATCCCTGCATTGGCTCTTTGACTATGGTGATAAGGCAGATTCAAAGTGTGGGAGGAAACCAGCCTGGTTAATCTAGAGGAAAAAGGAGCCAGATAGAATGATGTTAATGAAAAAAGATGTCTTATCACTTGCAACATCACTTTGGCTTAATGGTTTGTGGTGTTTATGTCACAGACAAAGGGTACAGGGTTGATACTCATCTTGTTGAGAAATTGGCTAGGCTTAAAATGACCTGGAAAGGCAGCTTGCCTAGTAATTACCTATGACTTTATGCCAGTAATGCATATGTAGTGTCACTGCAGCTCTCAGAATGGTTAGTTTATACTTAGTGTAACCACAACATAATTATTTGGGCCCTCAGATATTCATGTTCTGTTTATTTAAGTAGTGGCTACAGCAGATGGCATGGCATTGGGGATGTAGCCTTCATTACAGCCCATGCTCGACTTTAAATCACTCCTCTATTTAGGTGGTCAGAGCATTATTGAGGCTTATTGCTTATTTAGGGGTGAGTTTTCTTTCTTATTAGTTACTGATACAAACATTAGTTACTAAGGTTTTACTGGACATTAGCCGCAGTGGTGAAGCGGTAGCATTGTTGCCTCACAGCAAGAGGTTCTCCCGTTTGATTCTTGGCTGGAGTGCCTTCTGTGTGGAGTCTGCATGTCCTCCCCACAGTTGAGTGGCATTTGAAAGACATGTGTAGAATGGGTGTGCTTTTGTTGAAGGTTGGGCGTTGAGCTGGCACCTCAGCACCCGTAAAAAAAAAATCTACTGCCAATCATTAGCGGACCAGAGTTCCGCTGTGGCGACCGCTAACCGGGAAAAGCCGAAAGAAGAAGAAGAAGAAGACTAGCATCATACTGAGTCATAAACTGGGTCAAGATTTATCAGGCCTAACCATATCCAGGGCAAGTATTAATAATGCACCCTTATGTCAGTTCAGAGATATCAAGTGAATACTATGGAATGTACAGTGGGTTTCAACAACAATTAAGGCCAATTCCATGCCACATGTGTTAAGCAGGGTAAATGACCAAGTGGTGATTTTACAGGAAATTAAGTTTAAACAGAAACAAGAGAGCAAGCCTTTTTGCAAATGGAAGAAAAAATGTTTGTTGCTAACACCTCTTCAGCAAAGTGGGGGATAGTCTTAATGTTCCATTACTCATTACATTGGCTAGTGATGGAAGTTGTGAAGGATGAGATGGGCAGATGGATAATTGTCATGTTTCAAACTCCCCGTCATAACATTACTGTGGTTATTATGAACCCAGTGATGATGGTGATGATGATGATGATGATGATGATGATGATGATGATGATGATGATGATAATGATGATGGCGACGACAGCGGGCCTATTAAACATTTCCATAAAGTCACACAAAAGAAACATGGGTGACACTATTTACTTGTTAATAAGGGGAGATTTCAATGTAGCCATAGACCACAAGCTAGATAGAATACTTACAGGGAGGTTACATTTGCCTTGGGCTGGAACTTTAATGGATGAGCTACAACTAGATGAATTTTGGTGGGTTCTCCATCCTAAGGTACTAAATTATACATTTTATGTGAAAGAGGTGGCAAGTCATATGAATTATTGGTTGGCTAGAAGAAACTGCCAGAGCAAGGTATTAGGTGTTTTGACTGAAAAAGGTTTATTGTCAGATCGTTCCATGGTGATCCTTATGTTTCGACAGTGATCAAGTCAGCAGTCATTACCTCAGTGGCAATTTAATCCCCTACTGCTGCTGGACAGGAAGCGTATCAGCTATTAAATAAACAAAACTGAGGGGTACAGGAACTCTTTGCAGGTTAAGGACAAGGATATATGAGCTATATGAGCTAGATGGTTGCGTTTTAAAGAAAATTGTTAAGTGGTCATTGTGGCACCTTAAAACCACTAAGTAGACAAGTGTACTATCCGTGCAAGAGAAAATCAATGTTAGAATTAAAATGTCTGAATCTAAATATAAATAGGACAGCCGTCATGCTAAAGATGTCTGGTGAGCTTCTGGTGGGCTATCAGAAATGTAAACAGGAATATAAGCAGTTATGCTTATATTAGCTCATATAGCTCATATATCTTTGTCCTTATTCTCCCTGATACTACCACTAAACTTCTAGGTATAACCATTGATATTAATCTCTCATTTGATTACCATATAAACAACACCATTAAAACAGTAAACAGAAAAATAGGCTCCTTATACAGAATAAAACCCTTTTTAACCTCAGCAGCCAGAGCCAAAATTGCCCACTCCCATCTAATCTCAACCCTCCTGTATGCTTCACCTATATTTACCAACCTTAAGAAAACCAACCTTAACAAATTAGCAACCTCCTATGATAATATCGCCAGATTTGCTACTGGCAATCCCTTCAGAACCCATCACTGTACTAATCTTAAACAACTAAATTGGCTCGAATTCCAAAACCATCTGATTATTCCCCAACACACAATTGCCCACAAGTTATTTTACCAGCCCAATAATACCCCTATACTCTCAAAACTTATAGTCCCATAAACTCCCTACATTCTTCTAGCAAACCTCTTGCCAGTTTAACAAAGTCTAATAATACAGCTGGTGACTCTCTATTTAGCAATACAGCAGGAAAACACTGGAACCTACTACCCACTGAACTAACTCTAACTACATCCTTACCACTCTTTAAACAAAACCTTAGAAAATACCTTCAAATGCACTGGCTATGGCCTTGTAGTAACCCTGACTAACCATCTTCTTCACCCCTCTTTCTTCCTCTTCTTGCCATACTTCCAAACCTTTACATGCTTTTGACTTGTAAATTAGACTTACCCTATTTAAACTCTAATAATCTTAGCTTTTAAATACTACTACCCCATATGATCTACTGTATATAACTCTTACTATTCTGTTTTGAGCTGTCTTAAGCTATATTCTGCTCACTGTAGTGTTTCACAAGTGTTTTTATCTATGGTACATAACTCTTACTGTATTATATTCTGATCTAGCTCTCTTAAACTTTACTCTGTTTATTGGAACTTTTCCCAAGTGTTTTTATCTCAAGAATGTAAATCTACCTGTTTTTATTTTGTTTTGTATTCCTTTTTCACCATGTAACAATATTTTATACTTTGTATATCTGTGTGGAGCTTTTCTCCCCGGGTCTCTACTGAAAATGGAAATATATCCAGCTAGACTAGCCTGGTCAACAAATGTAAAATAAAATAAATAAAAAAATAAATAAATAAAATTATAATACTCACAGACAGTAGATAGGTGTAAAAGATATAAAGTATTCTACTGGACAAAATGAATTTTATCTAACTATCTGCTGGCAAAAAAATATGAAGAGCAGGCCAAGGAGTTCTATGTCTGAGTCCTCAAGAATGATGGAGGAACATTTATTACAGACCCTGACAAAATTGAAGAGATCCTAGCTAAGGTGTATAGATAAACAGTAGGCAAAGCTAGTTCATTAGCAGAGGGGGTGGAGCAGTTAGGGCCAGAGTGGCCTTCGCCGCTTCCTTACCTAAGGTGTGGTGGCCATCTTGGCACAGACCAATCATACTGCAGAAAATTTATGAGGCAATTAAAGATCTTCTGGGAGGTAAAGCCACAAGGAATAGATGGTTTGAGTATTGATTTTTATAACCGATTTTAAAATCTTCTGGGGCCACTTCTCTTAGAAGCATATAAGTAGGTCAGTGAGGATAAGAAATTTCCAGAGAACCTGCTCAAAGCTAAAGTGGTCATACTTCCCAGATTTGATAAGGATCTTGAGGATGTTACCAATTATTAATTAATATCATCTTACACACAGAGCTCAAGATCTTCACCAAGCTGCTTATGCAGAGATTTAAAGGTCTGCTTCGTCATATAGTTAAAAATAATCATCTGGGCTTTGTCAAGGGGAGGCGAGGGGGGGTCAAATGCTGTCAAAATCTGGCTTAATACTAAGACCCTATGTCTGCAACTCACCTGGGGCAGTAATGATAGTCTTCCACTATACACTCAGTTCTACAAAATTGGCATTTGTCTAGAAAACTTTGGATAGTTATGCTTTTCTGTAGGAGTGTATTGCTTTTTGCCAATTACTATTTACAAATCCAACTTCACAAATTTTCATGAATGGAGTCATATCAGATGTTATTGACCTTAATTGGGGAGCCAGACAGGGGTGCCCACTATCCCCCCTTATATTTTGCACTAACTATGTCACTTGTAGATAGTTATCTGGAGGAAGCATTGCAGTCCTACAAAACTGAGTATGGAGCCCCCTCACTGAACTTAAAAACTCATTTTGCTGACAACTGCGTGCTTTAGCTCAGTAACTACATGTACAGCTACATAAAGTAATTGATGTCTTTAAAAAAAAAGTAGAGATTACAGGACTTAAGATCAATAAAGCAAATGCAGGCTTATAATCACTTACTCAAATAGCATATTGAGCACAAGTAATTTACTGCATAAAGTGAGTATGCATTGTAATTATTAGGTATTAAACTATCTTTGGATATGGCTAAGTTGACAGAGGACAATTTTCAGACACTAGCAGTGAAGCTGAAAAATAAAATGGCTGTCTGGTAGAAAATGTGCCCACCTTTCTTTAGTAGAAATTATTTAGGTAAAATGTTGGTTCTCCCTAAGGTGTTGTTTCTCCTACAATACCTACCTCATTACATCTGCACTTTTCAGATAAATAGGGTTCAGGGACTTATTTCTGCTCTTTCATGGAGCAGTAAGATGGACCATATTAACAATAAAAACATTATATATTTGGACATCCATTGGAATATTTAGGGTCCCCTCTATCTATGGAAATGGGATCACATCTATTGGCTGGTTTTATGTCATGGCCAGACAAGCAAGTGACCCACCATGGATTAGGGTCTATATTACAATATTGAATGGTAATAATGCCGAATGCTCATATGAGCAAATATTCACGAGAATGAACTTGTATTTTTGGGGTTGCGGTACAGTGAGGATTGGAATATTTGCTCTTTCCTTGAATCCCACCACTGGTATGCTTATGGAATAAACTCCTTATTATGGTGGATGGTCACTCTATCCAGTGGAACAGCTAGGTATCAGCTGATACTGCATACATTAGGGATGTGTGGGATGTGGGTACACAGTATGTCCCTTCTTTGGAAGGCATTATACATTTGCACAGGTTAAAACATATCTGTGGAAATATCAGCAACCTGGGGCTAGTCCATTAAGCTTAGTAATGTCAAATATGCTGTCACATAATGAAAACACTGTTAGTCTACTGCATTTAATAGGCAGTACCTCCTGCTGGAGAGGGCAACCAAAGCTGAACGTGGTACATATTGCAATAGATAACACATTTATCCTCTTAACTGAGGTGATTCAAAAATGGAATAACAT
Organism: Protopterus annectens; assembly: GCF_019279795.1. Classification (NCBI taxonomy): domain Eukaryota; kingdom Metazoa; phylum Chordata; order Ceratodontiformes; family Protopteridae; genus Protopterus; species Protopterus annectens. The sequence continues at coordinate 495,374,322 of NC_056741.1, forward strand.
GCTTAACACTCCACTTGAATTTGGGGACTGGATTAAATATCACCATAGTTTGCATGATAGGGCTTGGCCATTTTAGCTCAGCATGTTGTGTTTATATATGACACTTAACTCTCCTACAACTGCATAATAGAAGTCTGAGCAGGAATAATTCATGCTGGCATTATTATCAGGAGAATGCAAACTACTTTAATATGGTATGGGATTGTCCAGTAGCAGGATCAAGGTGAAACACTGTCAGAGTGTGGACTGGGCTCAAAGGATGATATGCCTAGTAAGGATGATTTTAGAGGTCTTTACATGTGCTACATATTACAGTATATTGGGAAAGTTTGACTGGAATCATTCTTTTAGTGTTGGTTCTTAGCTTTGTTTTTTTAAAAGGGAATTGTTTCTTTATTCAGAATATGTAAACTGGACTTCCTTTAGGTAATTTATATAAAAAGGGAAGGAGTCATGTGATGGGGATAGGATCTGAGGAAGTCCTACTTGCTGGGGATGAAAAACGCAGTAAAAAGTTAATGCGTTTTATTTTACCTGTTTTACTTTTTGGTTCACATTAAACTTGAGTTTTACACAGTCCGCAGGGCTGCAGTTTTTTATACCTTCCTTGTGCTGATTTATAGTATTTATTTATTTTGTTGGCTGGTTTTCAGCGCTTCAACACCATTCCTGCTGTTTGGTTTTATTTAGTAAGGATGATTATAAGATTTGGTTGTTTTGGTATCTTAGACTTAAATCTCAGGTTTGGTAAAACCAAATTTTTTTTTCTATCAGATTTGTTGTACTACATGCTTCTCTTTGAATCTACTTCTAATAATCAAAAGACCACTTACCCGAAGACAAATTTACCGAGATGACAACACTGAACTGTTACTTTACCAGACAATCACAAGACCAAATTTATTAACAGGGTAATTATCCACAGCTATGTTGTACTACTGGAGATTCCACAGATGGGTGCACCTTTATAAAAATAAATATCTTCATACTAGGTAAATGTTGTGGTGTAGTGCAGATTAAATGTGGTATCACATTTTCTCACAGAAACATCAGGGCTTCAGATGCTAAAAAAAAACAGTATAAGGTATACTTTCTAGTAATCTGCCCTACCACTACAGACAATAGCCTTCATTTATTCACTGGGATTCAAATAATGATGATGGGTCTGACTTAATATTTTTATCAGGCTCTTCCAGCATGGACATAATATTTATTTAACATTTGTTTACTGAGAAAGTCTGACTTGGAACAAAGCCAATTTTTTAGCAGAGGAAACACTCCAGATGCATGTCTTTATAACATGGGAGGAAACCCACATGAAAGACATGCAGACTCCACCCCAGCCAAGAATCAAATCAGTGAACCTCTTGCTGTGAGGCAACAACACAATGGCTGCACTGCTGTGCCATCAGCTGATATCAAAGATAAATCAACCTCTGTTAATGGTGGCAACCAAAAGTTGCATAGCCAGGACAGACCCATAGCTATCTCATCTGATGCCCTTTAGAGATCCCCAAACTGACACCCCCCTTAACTTCAAGTTGAGGAGCAAAATAAATAAATAAAACAACATAACAAAATAGCCCTTCTAGTACTTGAAACTGTTGCAAGTTGCTTGATAGAAATGTAACATGCAGCTTACAACAGTCGAACTGCTACTACACAATGAGTGCTTCAGCCAAGACTACAAGGCAATACCACTTTATTATAAAGTGCCCATGCTGTATTCCCATATCACTGGCACTGGTCGATCATGCCCTCTAACAGCTTCAGGAGCAAAAAACCCTATTCTACTCTGAAACTGTAACAATTAGTTTTAAATATAACAAGCAGTTTGCTGCAGTTAAAATTCCATACACTGTCACTTTTCTTTGCAGAATGTCCCTGATTTTACCTTGAATGTTTTCCCTGTCTCTCACAGAGTTTTTGATTTTCTGGTAAATTAGTGAGAATTATAGTTAGTCAGTAATGCCAGGCTATAATTTCCTACTTTGTATTGTTCAAAAATGCACAGTCATGCAAAATCTATTATTCTATTCACAATTAGAATAACATTTAAACATTGTCTCTAGTAGTAGCTATTTGTCTCCCTTCCATTATTTTTGGTTTTGTCCAGAATTCTTGATCACATAGATGCACTGCAAATACAGTGCTGGCATTCATTAGGTGCTACACTTCCATACCATTGGCACCTGCTTGATTGCACCCCCTGATAGCTTGCATCTGGGACAGCCAAACCCTTTGCCCTGGCCTAATAATGGCTCTGGCCAGGGTTCATGGTGTTAGTGTTGGATACAGATAATGTGGAGACCTGATATCACCCCAGTCAGTGGACAGAGGCTATGTCCACTGACTGGGGGCATAGATTCTGTGACTGTGAAACCCAACCCAGAAACACAGGAGGACAGAAGATGCAACCAGGTCTACCTAGATAAGAATGTCTTCCCTTATGGTGTATTCCACAGTGATTTTCACAAGCTTCACTGAGTATGGGGAAGACAGGGGTATATGTTTTGCCAGTGTCATACAAAAAATGGGTACCTTCACCCCACCCATGCTAGCTGTCTCTATGTACACAATCGAGTGAATGTGCCATGCCATCATGCAGGGTCAGGCTAACAATACCACAGCCCTTGCTGAGATGGTAGGAGTTTTATGAGTTGATGACTTCTGGAAGTGCATGCTTCATATCTGTGACATCATGGACATGTTGCATTGGGAGTTTGCATGAACCAGGTCACCTCATGCATGCAGATATCAAGGCAGGCTCAATTCTCATACTTGGTTTACCTCTCTTTCTTTTCTCTTTCCTTCTGTCAATCTCTTGCAGTGAGGGCCACTATGATAAGGGGAGACCAAGGTCAGTCAAACATAGTACCACCATTTCCATGCCATCATCCAGTATGGAGGGGAATAGCATGTACACTTAAAGATGTCAGGTGCTTGTAACAAATTGATTCACTTTACAGACCATTTGCTCACATTCATGAAGCACTTCTTCCACTAGGCTTGGTCTGGATAGTGCCTTTCACCCCCCCCACACAGGAGATGGCACTACAGTGGACAGTGGAAATGCACCAACTGTATACGCATGTCTTATAGGTGCCTGAACCTGTCTGAAAGGTCATATTCTAATGCTGTAACATTTGCTGCAGATGTGTCTCGGCAGACTTAGATTCATATATCTCAATCCCACAAACACACACACACACACACACACACACACACACACACACACACACACATAAAAAAAACAATGGAAACAGCACCCCCTGTCTGCCTAGTGCATCCTAACCTCCACAGCCCACCCCCTTCCATGTCTGGCACACGTGTCACAAAGTTAAATTCTCCCACACCAATACATACACGCACATACAAATTTCTCTGGATGACACCTTGCATTATGCCCCACTCCCACCTAAACAAGTGATCACAGCTGTGCCCTGCTCTCTGATCTGTGTTACTGTGATAATCTATATCTGATGCACACCATGTCCAGTCCATGCATTGTAGAGCACAGACTGTCTGAAAGTTTGAATATACCACTTTTTCTTTTCTGTATACTGCTTTAGTCTGGCTCATAGTTATGAACCAGTCACGGTCTCTTAGTCAGTGCCATGGTATATTTCACCCACCTTTACTTCACACAGTACTTCCCCAAAGCCAGCTCCTCCAAAAATTCATCATCAGGCTCCTTCTCCACTGCTGGATGTTGGACATCTTCCTTCTGAATGTTTCCACCCTCCTTCAACTGTTTACGTAAAATAATTTTATGTAACATAACATAGAATTAAAATATTTTAGTGCATGTGCTAGGTCATATTTAAGGGCACCAGCAAATACATCCAGAAACCAGAAGTGTGCCTTCAGTAGGCCAAACACACTTTCAACAATGACCCAGGTTTGGGACTGGGAATAGTCCTAGCTATTCTTTGCCATGGCCTGGGGGTTTCTGATAGGTATTATTAGCCGTGGGTGCAGAACATATCTGATATTGCCAGTAAGATGTTTCTAGTGAAATCACCCAGCATAAACTGGTAATATGTCACATATGTGCTATTGGGTGCTGTCTGGGTGGCCTGCTAACACTTTGTACATTATACCCTGTACATCACAGACCATCTGGCAGTTGATGGAGTGGAAACCCTTACTGTTAATATACCTTTTTCCTTGTTCACCAGGTTGAGCCCTTATTGCAACGTGGGCGCAGTCTATGGCCTCAAGTATCTCAGTGAAATGGACTTTGTCATAAAAAGCATGCATGGTGTTGATTTTCTTCTTTGAGGTAAGGATAAACCTCATATGCTCCTCCACATGCAGTAGTAACATAGCATCAAGGAACTGGTAGAGTATCCTTGATGCAGATGCATAAGATTCACTGACAGGGTTCCCCTGTTGGTCAACAAAAAGTCCCTGCATTGAATATTCACAAAACCATACATACAGTGCTATCCAAAGAGATAGGTACTGCACGCATCCCACTGGCTTGGAAATGATGGTGGCACATCTCAACCAGCTCCTGCATGGTGACTCTGTTCACATGAAATCAGTCTATAGGATGGCATTAAATGTTAGGCATGGACAGATGACATGGCACCACTGTAGTTAGTACAGCCTATTGTACATACAGGTTTGATAATGCTGTGACTACCCCATGCATTGTTCTACAAGTCTCCTCCTGTAACTCCAGGAATTTACTGCAGTCATCAGTCATGGAGCTAGCAACTGTAGTTGTGGTATATATATATATACATATATATATATATATATATATATATACACACACACACACACATACACACAAACATACACATACACACACACACACACACACACACACACACACACACACACACACACACACACACACACAGGGCAGGATTCACGAAGGCTTGCACGGAGTGTAAGAGATGTGTAACACTCCATGCAAGCCTCGCGATCCAGGAACAGCCCTAAACTCCGTGTAAGAGACCAGCTAAAACGTCTCTTACACGGACTGGGCGTGGACATGCTAAATACCTCACTTGCAGCTGAAAGGTATGCAAATGAGGTATATTAGCAATCCACGAAGCAGAAACCAGCCCGTGTAAGAGACGTTTAGCTGCAGAAATGTACTCAGTTGACAACTGAGTACGTTTCTGCAAATTTCACAATGGAGCCATGTCAGCTCCAAATAAAGGGTGCATATGTCTCAGGCAGCATGCCAATGGCCAAATATGTGGCCATTGGCAAGGTAACCCGATGCAAAATTAATAAAAATATAATTTTTTTTTCGGCGATCGCCGATGTGTAAACCCAGCGCAGCCCCGCGCAAACGGGCTGCGCTGTATAAAACATAAAAATGAAGGTTATAAACCCACAAATGTGGGTTTTATGCAATACATGGAATGACAATGCAGGAACCAGCAGACCAAAAACAACATGGCCACCATGTAGTGGTTGCTAAGGGGGGAAGCTGAGTGTAAGAAATGTAACTAAGCATTAGTAGGCAATCTCATGTAAATGAGGGTTAGGATACTGAATCTCACAGTCACATAGCAAATGAGCACAGTCTGAGTAGTGTAAGAGATACATAAGGGGGAGGAATAGAGTAGGAGATAGGTGACATCACAGGGGGAATGGTAGAAAGAAATGCAGTTCATTGGAGGTCAGTGTAACATGACAGATGACAGACACAGATCAGGGAAAGAGGAGTGCCACAAGATAAGTGTGGGAAAGTCAAGAAATGGAAGGTGTACACTGTTACTTACACTAAAGTTTCTTGCTGGGCATGCATGCGCATGTGTGAGTGCCATGAAGCGCGAGTAGGGCAGTGTGCGCGCGTGTAAGGCAGACTGAGCATGTGGGAGCGTGTTGGTAGATATTTAACACTGTTCGCGCTGGTGTGCGCGCGTGTAGGGCAGGCTGAGCATGTAGGAGGCTGTTGGCAGACTTGTAACACAGTTTGCGCAGGTGTGCGCATGTTTTAACCCGAATAAGTAGATTCTGAACCGTGTAAGCACGTGTGCGTGCGTGTAAGCCACTGTGAGCGTGTTTCTGCTAGTATGCACATTGCTCCCCCCCTGAGGAAACAGAAAGGAAAAAGGAAGCAACAAAATTAGTAGGAAGCTAGCAGGGATTACTGCAGAAGCTAGCAGGTGAAAACAATTAGAAGCAGGTAATTACACAGGCAGAATAGTAGCCCAGCCCAGCACTTAAAACTCTGCAAACAGTAATGCAGGATGTTTCTCTTAAGAGACACTGCAAGACAGGAGTAAGCTAATAGAAGTGAAAACTAAAAAAGCTTCACTCGGAGCAGAAATGTTAGGGGCTACCATAGCTGTCATAATGAGACATAGGCGACTTGCTGAGGGTGGTGACAATGCAGATGGTGCCAGACAACCCACACTGAGGAGACGGAGAAGAGTGTACAGGCCCAGGGTCACCTACCACGGGTTACATGAGCTGGAGATAGTAGAGCACTATAGAGTGGACAGAGAGCTCCTGCAGCAAATAGTTGAGCTGTGCAGGCCACGCCTCACACACAGAACCAACAGAGGGGAACCCATCCTAGTGGAAACCAAGGTATGTGCTGGCCTAAGAATACTAGCAACAGGTACCTTCCAGAGACCAACTGGCAATATGATGGGGATATCACAGGCATCAGCCTCCAGGGTACTGCACCAGTTCCTGGATGCCATGTCAGCACATGTCGGTTATCATGTATATTTCCCCAATGCCCGTGAGGTATTGGCCACCAATATGCATCTCTTCCAGCAAATAGCAGAATATCCTGAGGGAGTGGGTGCAATAGACTGCACGCACATATGCATCAAAGCACCAGCTGGTGAGCGGGGTAGGGCCTACATTAACCGCAAGGGCTTCCCCTCTATCAACTGCCAGGTCGTGTGTGATGCCCAGGGCATAATAATGAATGTGTGTGCTGGCTGCCCTGGGAGTTACCATGATTCCCACATCTGGCATTTGACGCAGCTGTACCAGACATTTGCCAATGGGGACATCCCACACGGACACCTAGTGGGGGATGCAGGTTATGCACTGGAGCCGTGGCTGATGACACCCATCAGAAACGCACACACACCTGAACAGGAACGCCATAATGAGGCACATGCACAAACACGTAATGTAATAGAGCATGTGTTTGGGCTGCTGAAGTCACGGTTCCGGTGTCTGGACACATCTGGTGGAGCCTTGCAGTACACACCAACTACATGTACCCAAATTGTCATGGTATGTGCTATGCTACATAATATGATCTTGAGAAAACAGCTGCAGCAGGACCAGCATAGGGCTGGGCCAAACAGCCCCCCACCATTGCCAAGGCCATCACAGACAGAGCGTGACTCGGAGGAGGAACAACCTGAGCCTGCCCCAGTAGGCAGAAGGAGGCGTGCCCAGTATGCCCTGGCCTTGACAAAGAGGCAATGCATAGCACATACACTGGCTCAGTAGGAACCCTGAGAATGATACCCCCTCTGACTCACTCAAATAATAACATGGATGCCTAAAATGACATGACCTGCTCACAAACATGTACAGGGAAGTGTAATATGCGCATCTGACAGAGGCAGCCCTGCAGCACCACCTGAGGCATGAATGCCATGTGTTAAGTAATGTAACACCATGTATTATATGCACACCTGAGCACCCTGACTAACATCCACCCTCACCAAGCATGAAGCCACAAAATGACGATGGGATGATCAAGTGCAATAACTGGCTGAAGTAATGCAGTTAGTCAAAGGGGAGCCAATGTGTTTCAGGCTGGGAAGACATGTGGAGCATGACATGATGCACCACCTGCTAGGGGTGGCATGCACCTATCATTCCATGCCCCATGGATACTGGCAAAGGCTGTCAGTACCCACAGCATACCCTGAATAGGTAAGTCTCAAAACACAAACCCACCTTCATAGGTACCACAAGGGATAGGAACCTAGATGTAATGCTACCCAATGCCAGAAGTCTAAACAGCAAGATGTGTGCAGTGTAAACGCACACAGTATGGAGAATGTAGATATCAGTCCTGTAATAGAGAACTGGGTCAAGGCTCACATCACCACCCTAACACTACCAGGTCACACCTCATACTGTGCTGTACAGCTGCAAAACATGGAACAAGCTACAAAAGGAGGGTGGCTAGCAATAAATGTCAAGGATAACCACACCCCCATGTTGGTACCACAACAAGAAGCAGCATGGATTAGCCATGGTCAAATACCAATGGCTAAAACCGCCTCCCAGTATATAGCCTACTGCAGACTACTGTCCTAATACCAGGAACTGCACCTGGCCTATGTTGGAATACATGAATATATCAAGTCCCCAAAACAACATTATATTGCTTGAGTGAAAATACCCAGACATACACTGGGAGCATTATACTAGCACCAACATAGTCGGAGAAAAGTTCCCAGAATCCATAAACAAAAATGCCCAGGAACAACGTACCACTCCTACAAGAGGGGTAAGCATACTGGATGTGATAATCAGCAACATGTGTACTGGATGGCAAGATGAGAAGTGTATCCTTCACTGGTAAGACCAGACCATAGAGTAATCACACTGGATATACACATCCCAACCCCAGTCCCTGGCCAGAATACCACAGTGAAAAACATGTGTAAAGCATAGGTTGCAGCCCTCCAAACCGATGTGGAATCCACGAAAGGCCCTGTGCAAGTGCAGAATATGGGACACATCGCAGAATATGTTATACAGGCATTCCATGAACACAGCCAGGAATGCTTGGAGTATGCAATCACAAATAACAACAACACACAATGCCATACACGCAGGCATCTGGCATGCTGGACTCCAGCCATTACCAAACCATGCAAGAGAATGAGGAAGCTACCACATGATAGAGCAAACATAAAAAGGGAAGTAATCACTGACCAGTAGTATGGCAATAACATATGTTCACACATACAATCCACTAAGTCCAGCCACAACAAGTAGAATCTGTGAATCCAGAGGCAATGTGACACCTGTCCCAAGTACACAGACAACCACAACTCCCCCCAATAAATACAAATATATGTGATAGATGCAACCATGTAGCCAAACCAGAGGTTGAGCTCCCCAACTCAGTACTGTCAAAACTAGTCAGGAGGAGAAGGTAACCACATACACCACAAACCCAGTCCCACATAGACCTACCACAACTGTAAACCAAGCACATAAACACAGAAAAACATTCCCGGAGGCCCTGATTACAAACACACCACACCAACAGAAGCCTCCAAAGCAGATCACAAGCAACCACAACCTCCAAACATAGCACATGCAACGCATAGTACACAAAGCTGGTGTGCCAAACAGTCACAGGCCAGAAGGAGAAACAACATGCCTGATACAGTTGTAATAGGTGTCTGTATAGGCAGACACACTGCTGTCCCACTCACCAGACTGAACAAGGGAAAGGGTAGAGTAAGCTGCCTGTAGGCTGCCACAAAATGCCACATAACACAAGTACGCAGGTCACCCCAAAGCAAGCAGAAATATGATGCACTCAATGTCCATGCTGGTGTGAATGACCTGAGATGTACCTCCCTGGTCTACATGAAAAGAGACATGGATGATCTCTCTGAGTATGTACTCCAGGCCGGTATGACACTGGCCGTGTGCAGCATCCAACCCTCACCAAGAATGATGCCACAGTACAAACACAGAATGATCATGTTTAACAGCTGGCACAGTTACAGCTGTCAGTCCAAGAGGGTCTAATGTCTGTCTGCTTGAGATGTCAAGCATGACAAGCCATGCTGCTGTTCCACGGATGGCTTGCACCTGTTACCCCTGTGCATCTGGATACTGGATAAGGCCTTTGCCACCTCCATAGAGCCGTATGTAGGCAAGGCCAAAAAGACTACCCACCACCCTAGAAAACATAAGTGGTAAGAAACATAAGGGTAATGCTGACCAATGCCAGATGTGTAAACTGCAATATGCATGCCCCTGAGGCACTTCCCATTATGGAGAACATCAATGTCTGTGCAGTGACAGAAGCCTGCTGCAAGCCTAGTGATAGCACACCAGCACTACCAGGTTATACCACATATCATGCGTTATGGCCCCAACACCTGGACAAAAACATCAAAGGAGTGGGAGTATCCATATGCAGCACAGACACCCATACGGCCAGGTAACTGACGATGCACAAAGCAGCGGAGACCACCCATGTGCACCTAAGTGTAGTCAAAACTGCTGTACAGTCTGTAGCATGCGACAGACCACACTCTCACACACAAGAACTCCACCCAGACATCCTGAAGACATTGGACAGTATGAATGTCCCACCAAATACCAGACAAGGTACACACAAATTACCACATAGGTGGCAAACCATTATGTATGCAAGGAGTAATCAGGGACCTAGGGACACAAGTCGACAGTAATCTGTCATGTGACACTCACAATGCCAATGTGGCTAGGAAGATTGTCGATATTGGACACTGTATCATGAAAGGATTCACATCTACATCAACAGAGGTCACTGTGCCGCTGTACTGTTCCCTTATCAGACCCATAATCTAGTACAATGACTCATATGGGATGTACCGCACGTGACACCTGCAGCAGTTCCGAAGACCTCATAGTTACCCCACCAAGAGGATAAAGGGTGTGAAATATATGTCATATGCTGCCTGGCTGTAGACACCCCAGCTGAATGCAGTCACAGACTGCCTACACAAAGGCATTGTATGTCTGTTGTACAAGGCCATGTCCAACACAGGAGTAATGGACATGCTCCACCACAGGAAATCAAAGCCATTGGAGCTGTGAGAGTGACAGATGTCAGCCTCAACACATAATGAAATAAGATGTGCTGGAGGGACAGATACATAACCCAGAGGCTCCCCACACCCAGAAACAGGATCCCAATCCATGTTAGGCAGAGCCCCTCACTGACACCCCTCAACAGGAATATTGCCAAGTGGATGGATGATCGTACATGTATACTGGGGGTCTTCACTGTGTCACGACCAGACAGAGGCACAGTAAAGAAATTCATAAATGTCCATAATAGACACATAGCAAGTGGTGGCGAAAGACACACACACTCTGGCTAGACTTACTAATGCCCTAGGGTGGATAGCCTAGTATGAACCCATGAACCTATGAAGATACAAATTGTACAGGACACTAAGGATAATCACAAGGCTTACTTAACTGATGGTAGGAACCATGTTGGGCATCCACTGATATGCTCCGAATCACACAGATATTACAAACAACATACCAAACACACACACATATTGCTAACATACAACCTGACAGGTGCAGTGCAAACACCCCCCCCCCCCCAGAATGCAAAATATCTATCCCAGCAGACTGCTGGTCCCCTGACATTGCAGATGCTGAGGTAACAGCCATCATCTGCAAAACAAAACACACAGCAGCAAAGGTATGTGATGGTGTCCTGGGCTGAGGCCAACATGGACTCCAAGAATAATGGAATGCCAAATCACACTACTGCCCAGTGTCAGCCTTACCACAGGATATGTACCCAAAGAGCAGTGTACAACAACAGTGGTCCTTCACAACAAAGGTGTTGCCTGAATGGATACTGCAAACTACCACCCCAGGATCCTGACAAGCTTGGTCTGCACAGCTATGGAAAGGATCAGTATGTACCACAGACAGAAAGCTATTGTGGACCTACTGATACTGGACCCTACACAGTGTGGCTGTCGTAACTGCAGATCCTGCCCCTAAACATGTTTGACCCATTTGAAGCAGTCATTAAGGTCATTGATGAGGGCAATGTGGTCCACACAGAGTAGCTGGACCGTGCATATGCTTCCAGACAATACCCTACGAGTTCAGTATGGATATGTTCACCAGCTTAAATATATACCCCTATGTCAGTAGAGAGGTTGCAAACCAGACCAAGGACAGAACTGACATGGTCAGACATGCCGCATCCATGTCAGACTACAAAGCAGATATGAGTGGCATCCCACAAGGCCTGGTCCTGGCCCCCCCCGTTCTGTATATATGTTCCATAGGTATAGGCCAACATGGAAGGACTGTGACTGAACATGTATACAGAGGAGTACAAACAGCCCACCATATCCGACCCCCAGCTGACACAAGCAACCCACAAAAGGACCACCTACAAACAGACAACTGGAGCCATAGCCATGTCAGCAAGCTAATTGCAGAACTGTGTATAGACAACCACCGTGGATATACAGTAAGTGCCCACAAATTACCACACAGGTGTTAACCCATTATGTACCTAACATGTAATGAGAGACCTGGGGATAAAAGGTGATAGATATCCTGCACTGGACAAACATGTGACTGTAGTGTTCGCAAAAACATATACTATATACCCACCCAAACATGAAGGTTGGCAGATGTAGATAAGGGGATGTCACTGTGGCTCTGCAGTCATCCTCCATCAGCGTCACAATTGACTACAATAGCCCCTGTGGGATATACCTCAGCAGACACCTCCATCAACTGTAAAGTCCACAACAGTACCCCACCAGGAGTAGCAAAGAGCATGAACAGATGCCATGTGTTGCCTGAGTAAACAAACTGCAGCCCCACACACTGCCATACTGCCCAGCTACAGGCAAGCTGTGCCTGATGTATGAAGCCTTGTCCAACCTGGAATCAATGAACATGCTGCACCTTGTACAATCTGAATGGCAGTGAGCTATGCACATGAGAGACCTGAACCCCAGCACTGACATACATAGGACAAGCTGTACAGAATGATCCATAACACAGAAGGCACCCCACTCTTCAGTAAACTCCTGGTACAGGTCAGCCAGAGAGTCACTTATCGACACCCCTCAAGAGGAATCCTGATGAGTGGATGGGAGATGGTAGGCTAACCCTGGGTATCACTGTTATGTCAGAGGTAGACGGAGGCACAGTATACTAACCATGACATATGTCATGGCAAACTCCAGTTACAATGTGTGTCGAAGGACAAACAAACCCTGTGACTAGCATCAGAAATGGCCTAGGGAACATCGCTAGTGTTTGCCAATGTCCACCCATGTTGTGGAATACACTACCAATGTTGGACGAGTCTGGTGTAGGTAGTCCATATCTGAACATAATGCAACATGGTCATATGTGCACAACTGGCCCCTACACAGTCTGTTGTGCTCACTATGAAGATGTCAAGCAGTCATAGGACTAAAGCCCAGGATATTGTCCACCACAGTGAAAGTACTGAACCAGTACACTATACGGTAATACAGTGTTAGGTCATTATGAAGGTATGTTGACAACTGTCTGCAAAGTATCCCATGCAATCCCTGCAGGCACAGTATAATCCCTGTTGTGGCAGACATGAAGCAGTTGGCCAGTTAGTACACAACATGACACCCAACACACAACCATAAACGTGAGATATTGTTGAAGTTCACACACACCCAAATATGTGGTGGACTTCAGAGTGCAACATATGGAAAGCTCACACTGGGCATGCTCGCACACTTTGATAAATGAGGCATATGTCAGACAACATGACATGGAAAGGCTGAACTGGGCATGCTCACACACTTAGGCCATATCTCCGTTTAGCAGTTGGCCACACATATCTGGTATTTGTACGTGTCAGTCCAGGAACCAACCACAACACAGCAATCTGCCCAGTGCACACAGTAAATGACTACAGAGACATTAGTGATATAGTGGATTGCCATCATATGCAAACATCTTCCACAGATACACAAGTTGGTCATAGGAACAGGGAATGCTATGGCAACAAAGACCTGAAACAGTAGAACAGCACAACAAATATTGTGCATCCGACAATTGAACATATGGGTGTAGAGGTCAATACTAGGCTTGTTGCCCTAGGGAATGACAGCTCAGCCAGAGTGTGCTTGGCATCTGCATCCCCAGTACAGTAGGCTACTGTGCCACTGTAAAGTAGGTCACATAAGGCAACGTGTGAGGCTAGTGAGCTGTGCCTCTATCAAGCAGGGGCACCATGGAGGTCCCAGGGTTTGAATGTGCTAAGCCACAGCCATGTTGTCGGTGTCTGCTGGAAGAGGGTTGCTGAGGATCTCTAACAGTAAGTGGCCGTCAATAACAGACTGAGGGGAGCCCTATCTGCATTCTCTGGACAATTCCACTGTCAACCCTGTGTTGTGATGATTATGTGTGAATGAAGTGCCATGCCGGAACTGTTCACAGATGTCCTCCCTCTGTGGGCTACAGCTCTGCAATGTATTAGCTCACTCTGTCTGTTGTACAGCTCATATATGGCTGGTGTACACCTGACAGGTGTCTTGTTGTGGAGCAGTCATGGGTATATGTGGGATAGCATGATCAATGCAAACCGTACACATGCTCATAGAATGCAATTGTCAACGATTATGCTGAGTGGCCAGTATAGTCCCCCAGCATGGGTCCTCTGAAGTCGTCCACCCCAGTCTTCACAAGTGTAGAGTCTGCTTGTGCTAAATACAGTTTGTGTGCAGTGAAAACCTTGCCTGGGGGTGGAGATGGGATATGGATGTCCAGGGAAAGGTGGGTATGGTCAGATATCAACAATGGTGGTCTATCTCTGGTGTGGAACAGTGAGTACCCACGTTGCAGATGGACAGGTGCAATATGTATTCCCCCATGTGGCTGTGGTGTGTGGTTCTGCCATAGCACATGGACCCACAAATTGTAGTGGCTGTAGGGTAAAGTGGTAGAGGCCTGAGTAGTTCTCATACACAATATGCCTGTACCTGATGTTAACAACTGGAATGGTGTATGTGAACACCTGCATATCCCGGCACTGTTCCCAGGGAAGCTAAGTGTGTTTCCTGGATGTGGGTGTGGTGTTCTGGACTGGTTGTGTTGTGTGTTACAGGTCCTGTGGTCACAAAGCATGGTATAGAACATAACCTGCCAGTGCGATGTGCATATCTGACCCTGATGTAGGTGGCTGCAAATGCATATATATGCTGTCCCCCACCTGACAGGTAGTACTACATGCACATACCTCTGTATAAATAAAGATGTCAGCACCCTATAAATACTGCAGGTGCAGGACAGATGCCCAGTAATTCGGATAGTGCACTCTGCTAATGCGTCTCTCTCAAGTGTCATAACATAGTTAGGTTGGGGTTTGAATCCTGCAAATGCTCAGTGTGTTTGAGTGGGGTTTGTGTGTGTGAGGGAAATGTCTCTTTTGGCAACTGGGAAAACACACTACAGGATGCACATTCCCCTTTCTAAACACTGATGATGTCAGCACCCTATAAGTACAGCAGGAGAAGGAAAATCTCCCTGTAATGCGAATAGCGCGCTCTGCTAATGCATCTGTCTCGAGTGTCATAACATAGTTAGGTAGGGGTTTGAATTCTGCAAATGCTCAGTGTGTGTGGAGGGAGTTATTGTGTGTGCAAGTCTGTATGAAAAAAGTCTCCCTTTTGGCAACTAGGAGAACACACTACAGGATGCACATTCCCCTTTCTAAACACTGATGACGTCAGCACCCTATAAGTACAGCAGGAGAAGGGAAAACTCCCAGTAATGCGAATAGCGCGCTCTGCTAATGTGTCCATCTTGAGTGCCATAACATAGGTAGTTAGGGGTTTGAATCCTGCAAATGCTCAGTGTGTGTGGAGGGGGTTATTGTGTGTGCAAGTCTGTATGAAAAAAGTCTCCCTTTTGGCAACTAGGAGAACACACTACAGGATGCACATTCCCCTTTCTAAACACTGATGATGTCTGCACCCTATAAGTACAGCAGGAGAAGGGAAACCTCCCAGTAATGTGAATAGTGTGCTCTGCTAATGCATCCATCTCGAGTGTCATAACATAGCTAGGTAGCGGTTTGAATCTTGCAAATGCTCAGTGTGTGTGGAGAGGGTTAGTGTGTGTGCAAGTCTGTATGAAAGAAATATCCCTTTTGGCAACTAGGAGAACACACTACAGGATGCACATTCCCCTTTCTAAACACTGATGATGTCAGCACCCTATAAGTAAAGCAGGAGAAAGGAAACCTCCCAGTAATGCAAATAGCGCACTCTGCTAATGTGTCTGTCGCAAGTGTCATAACATAGTTATGTAGGGGTTTGAATCCAACAACTGCCCAGTGTGTGTGCAAGTCTGTGTGTGTGTGAGAGAGATGTCCCTTTTGGCATCTGTGAAAGCACTCTACAGGATGCACATTCCCCTATCTCAGCACGGATGATGTCAGCACCCTATAAGTACAGCAGGAGAAGAGAAACCTCCCAGTAATTCGAATAACGCACTCTGCTAATGCGTTTTTCCCGAGTGTCATAATATAGTTAGGTAGGAGTTTGAAACCTGTAAATGGCAGGTGTGTGTGTTTGGATGTGGGGACTCTGTGTGTGTACAAGTCTGTATGAAAAACATGTGTTTTTTGAAATCAGGAGATCACACTACATGATGCACATTACCCTTTCCAAACAGTGATGATGTCAGCACCCTATACATACAGCTGGAGAAGAGACATCTACCAGTAATCAGAATAGTGCAATCTGCTACAGCGTCACTCTCAAGTGCCATAACATATTTAGGTAGGGGTTTAAAACCTGCAAGTGTGTGTGTGTTTGGATGTGGGGAGTTTGTGTGTGTGCAATTCTGTATGAAAAACATGTTAGTTTTGGCAATCAGGAGATCACACTACCTGATGCACATTACCCTTTCAAAACACTGATGATGTCAGCACCCTATAAGTACAGCCAGAGAAGAGGAACCATCTAGTAATCCAAATAGTGCGCTTCGCTAATGCATCTCTCTCACGTGTCGTGACTTAGTTAGGTAGGGGTATGAATCCGGCAAGTGTGTGTGTGTGGGGGTAGTAGGGTGTGTGTAAATGCAAGTGTGAGAAAACAGATCCTTTTGGCAAATACTACAATACACCAGATGCTGCATATTCCCCCAGAAAACACAGGGGATGTCACCACACTATCAGCACAGCCAAGCAGGGCTAGGTGGCCAGTAATGCCAATAGTGCGCTCTGCTACTGGGTCTATTACCATTGTCAGAGTACAGATAGGTATGTTTTGGTAACCCACAACTGCCACGTGTGGTTGTGTCACACATTATGACCTTGTGTGTGTCTTTGTGCATAACAATGCATGCCATTGCCTACACCAGCAATGGCATTGCACACATGATGTATGTGTGTGACACATACACATAAATACCTGTGACCTGCAGTAGTTACCATGTCTGACACATGCCTCGAGTGGATAAATGGTATTTGCAATGCATAACAATATGACTGTGTCTTACTGTGCAGGGGCCACACGCAGTATGTGTCTATACAGTGTGGGTGTATATGGTAAAATACCTACAGCAGGGGATACACATCTGGTCTGGGCCATATAGTCTACATGTAGTTGATGTACAGGTGCTGCATGTTCCCACCTGTTGTGGGAGTGGTAACATGTCATTCCACTGCAATTCAGTGACCACATGCTGTGAACCCTTCAACTAGTGTGTTGTAGCTACAGTAATGCTCGCGCACAATGTTTGGCTGGATGCAGTCCAGCCATATAAAGACAGTTCTTGAGACTGTCATATTGCCAGTGTTGTTATGGAGGATAGGTGGTTTTCTTGTGTATGGGAGGGTTGTATGTGCCAGGCTATGAACCAGATGGCAGTCCGACACACTGTTAGCTGCACATGAATAGGCCCTGATGCTTTGTGCTGTGCCAACAACCTGGAGGTGTGTGTATCTGTGGTGCCTTGGGATACCCCCCCCTGTCCATGTGTGTTACATGTGTAGGGGACGACAGGCATGGTATGAGGCATAACCTGGCAGTAATGGGTTGCACCTGTGAGCCATGAATCAGGACTCTGGTACTGCACAGACATTGCAGTTCACAGTGCTGAGGACAGTGTCCAGTGTATGCATCTTGTGGTGTACACTGCTGGTGTTGTGTAGCAGCACTGTTAGTGTCCTAACCTGTGTGATACCCACAGAGGTGGCTATGTAATCCATGTCCTGCAGCATAAGGCAGTATGTGTGTATCAAGGAGCTTCGCCAATATACATCGGGCCATGGGTGTCACGTGCAAGCTGCCCGTTGCACATCATTGTGGCTTCCCTAGCATGTAAGCACATGTTGACAGCCAGCAGATACCCTATGAATGACATTGGAGACTGAGCAGAATGTAGACATACAACACCCTTCCTACATATAGTGGTAGCATACCTGGTGTGGGTATGTTGGCAACCAAGATCAGGCTCATACTGGCCTGTGCCACATGCTGAGAGATCCATTCTAAATTCCCTATCATGTAGTCCAGGGAGGTATGTCTCAGGTCATCCATAGTGGCATGGTCAATGACTGAGTCATATGTGTCCATGCCTCTGACTGACCTGTATGCATGTGTTTTGTGGTGGACCATAGTGCCCCTGAGGCATATCACTGTGACCTTCACCAGATACAGCCTGTTGAGCGGGACCCCAGTGCAGCGCCCAAGACAGGTACCTGACACATCTGTAGCAGGTGTGTTGTGTGGCCCTACAGGCTGTGAGTGTGTGGCACACGGGATGTGTGTGCCATGTGTGGCATGTGCTCTGTTCCAACGTAACATATGCCTGTGTGCCAGCTGCGGAGGTGTGTGATGCTCAGGCAGGATGCTATTCTGAGTCCCCACGTATGCCCCAGTGTGTTCAGCATGCTGTCAGTGCGTGTCTATATCTGACTTGTATTGTAGTCACTGTAGTATGACATGCCACCTGACAGGGTATGGCATTACTGGGTTCAGAGAGCTCAGTCCCCAGATTGGCTATGTGGTTGCATCCCACACATGTGTTGTACGTTCCTGGCCAAGGGTGATGGCTGACTGCATACATGTGGCAGCTGTGATATTGCCACATGACTCACATAAACCACAACTGGACCATAGAGGTGATTCACAGGTTACCTTTGCACATGCTACCCTAGTAGTGTGATTGCCCTGGTGAGTACCAACACATAGGGCCAATGGGGAACAACATACTGAAGGTGTGTATGTGTGGGTGTACTGCTACTGTTTCATAGCACTGGCATATATGACTGCACACGTGGGTAAATGCCAGGTAAGACATGTGCAATGTGTCACAGGCAACGTACATGTGAACAGGACGGACAGTGATGTTGTCATGTGTAAACTTGACATACGTATCGTACGCTATGCAGATGTCACTAGGAGTCCACAGAAGCACTGTAACTCTGCATTGCAGGTGGAAGCAGTGTTCCAGGGAACCCCAAGCGAACATGCATGCAAACAAAGCTACAGTAAGCAGGGCTGGAAGTAGTTCATTGTACAACAAAGAAGGGGTAACACTAACAGTAAGTAACAGTGCAAATATGTAGGCACTATCAACATGTACCCAGAACTGATATTATGTCATAGTTAATTGTGATTTGGATTACATTGGTACTGCACACATATCAACATGCGCAAACATCCACATTGCATAGTCGTTGTGGGCAACTTGATACCATTACTGTACATGTCCATCATTGCATATCACTACTTGCATTAGCTTCCCCCCTGTGCTACCCATCTATGTGGCTATCTGTTGACATCCTTACCACCGGCATGCAATAATGTGCAGCTGTTACACTTTGGTACGTACTATGGGTGCAGATAACAATTCAGGACATTCATACAGTTACTGCATCAGGCATGCTGGGATATACACACAGTCATATCAGCACACTGTACTGTTACCAACATGATACTACTAATACACTTCTATGTAGTCACCCTGTGCATCAGCAACGTGTTTACCTGTTCCCGCAATGATGTTGGAGATTGCAGGAGGTGGCACAGTGTCATCATATGCACAGGGTGTGAATTAGGTATGCCTGAGTCTGCCACTGATACCACCAATTGACATGTGTGTGTATGTGTGTTGGTGAGGGGCAGCAGTACAGGGTGGGGCACTGTTGGTGCAGTGTGTGCGTGTATGTGGTGCCCTAGGTGCTAACATTTCACATGTGTGTATGCACGCACACAGTTTCACCTCATGGCTGCCATATACAGGGGTTTGTGGACAGCCACAGACTGCACCTGGCAGGTCATACAGATCAGTGTCTGTGGGCACGGACACAGTACCTGTGCCTGGCAGGGGTGCTACGGACCGTATCCAGTACTAAGCCAGACTGGGTACTGTCATCAGAAGCGGGGGTGTGTTGACTGGACACAGGTCCCTGTCGGGACTGTCCAGAGCCACGTGCACGTGGTCTCCTGGGGCATTCCGATGACAGCACAGACCCACCATTGCTGGGGCTGCTGCTGGCACTATGGGGGCGTGTGCGGGCCTGTTGTCATCTGCGCCGACTGCCAGCTGCTGCTGTTGCTGGCATACGGCCACGTCAACGCCGCAACCACCCACCATTGCCCTGGCTCATGGACATTTGGTTGTGGAACTGCTGTAATATGTCCCCACAACGTCTGTCTATGACATCGGTGAAATTATGGATAGTATCCGCAATGTCACGCATACTGTCAGTCATGGCTGTGCGACATGCACTCAGCTCCCTCAGATCCTGTCTGGTGTACCTTTCCATACGCGACTGTGCCTGCATGACAGCCCAAAACATAGCTGAGGTTGACAGACCTCTTTGGGCACATCTGCCAGAGGCAGTACGCCCACGGATGCTCCCACGAGAACCCATGGGCAACTGTCTGTGTGGTACCATCGCAGGACCCTGCTCATGGCTGCTGTGTGGGGAAGCATGTGCCACAGATAACACATTACCCTGGTCAATGCCCACTGTATCCTGTCCATCACCTAGGGACAATGGTGACAAAGGATGTACTGGCAGGATGACTGTGCGCAATGATGGGGCTGACAGCTGTGTACTGTCAATTGGCTGACCAATGGCGGACCCTGACACACCTTCCTGTACCATTACACAGATATCATCATTACCAGTACCTGTGGCACCAGATTCAGGTTCCCTGCTGTAGGACACCAGAGCAGCACCAGAACCTGTTGGAGGAATACAGGTAACACAGTTTAGTGTCCACACAATGTTACCAGTGATGCACTTATGCACACATGCACACATGCACACATGCACACATGGACACAAGCACACATGCAGACATGCACACGTGGACACATGCACACAGGCACACATGCACACAGGCACACAGGCACACATGCACACGTGGACACATGCACACGTGGACACATGCACACATGCACACGTGGACACATGCACACATGCACACGTGGACACATGCACACATGCACACGTGGTCACGTGTACACGTGCACAAATGCACACATGCACACATGCACACATGCACATGTGGACACAGGCACACATGCACACATGCACACATGCACATGTGGACACAGGCACACATGTACACGTGGACACAGGCACACCTGCACATATGCACACATGCACATATGGGACAGGCACACCTGCACACATGCAGACATGCACACCCCGCAGTATACACACAGAGCACTACTGAGTTACACTAGTGTTACTAGCACTATCAGGACTATTATAGGTATTGTTAAACACACTCACCAACATGGATGGCCTGCCTTGCTGTAACCCCAAAGGGACCTGCAGAAATGATGAGATTAATGTCAGTGGGCACAACTGTGCCATTGATACTGCATATGATACAGTGCAGTAGTACACCAGTTGCCTTTCACACGTCAGCTGCTGATATTGCCAATATCACACATGCACAATTACATACTATGTTGACAGCTACATACCACGGACACACCTTACACATGCATAAACTAACAGTGTACAGAACAGTCAAGTGTACATATGGCATATTACCTGCATGCTCCATGTCATGCTGCTGTGTGGATCCAGCCTCCATCATGATGCAGGTGTATTGCTGTTGCTGTTCCGTGGCTGGAGCCACAACACTTAGGAGTAGCCCCTCCAGTCTGGTGAGAGGGGGTGTGGCCACTCCACCTCCTGTGGCAACCTGTTGCCTGTGGATATCCGATGCACGCTGACGGACATTTCTGATTAAATCACTGCAGTGATGTCGTACCTGCTCATATGTCCTATTATGCATGCCAATGTCATTTACCCTACGGACAAGGTCTTGCCACAGTGCAGCCCTCTCCTGCTGATTCTGACTGGTGCGGGAAAACAGTATGTCATACTCCCGCACCAGGCTCTGGTGTATCTCCTCATCTTCCACTGCAGAGTAGGCAGGATTACGCTGACGCGCCATCTCCCTGGAAGAGAACACAAACAGGATATCAGCAGACTATGTCAGCAATATATGGGACACATACTATACATGATACTCATGTGTAGTGATATACTACTACTCCCATATGTTGCATGTGTGTGTCTCATGGTGGATACACAAGTACATGGCCAGATATCAGTGCTCAGCCAACACCTGTGCAACAATACCTGCCACATTCCACACATCATAGTAGCATGCCCCATCGGTCAGCACACTGCGACAGGTCCAATGCACAACCTCACTCTGGGGGTTCATCCCAAGATACTGTATGTGGGACGCCATCCACTAGTGTGATGTGGACACAAGTTACTCGGCCTGGATATACATATCCCACCACCACCACCAGCACAGTAGACTACTTTGATATGCATGTGATTAGACAGTTATTCACTTGTTAGGACTGAGATAGTATCCATGCAGCACACTGGGCCAGTGTAAGCCACAACCCACACTGCTGACCCCTTTGCAAATGCTTACCACAGACATCCCACAGATTGCATGGAACTTGCACACACATTTCTAACCCAGACCCTATGCACAAAGGTTAGGCATCCAGTCCGGTGGACCCCAGACAGAGGCAGATTGTGTAACAATAGCAGGAGGCTACTGCAGGACAGAGCAGATTCACATTAAGGGAAGGAATCTGTGGTCAGCACTGGTAATATGCTACAGTCTGTCATAACAACGGCCACGGCCTACTCTGGGAGGGAAATGGCCACAATCACTATGGATAACCACAAGGCCTTCTTCAGTTATGTTACACATATGGACCAAATGCCTCAGATATGCTCTGCGTTAATACACACCTACTTAACATTCACCAAACACACAGATATTGGCAACATTCTTGCAGACAGGTTTGGTGCACGTATCCCCCCTCCTTTTCCCCCACCAGTTGAAATACTTATCACAGCTGTATGTAACCTCCCTATCATCTCACATGTCCAGGTGAGGGCCGCCCTCAGCAAAGCAGAACACACAGCATCACTGTGACCTGATGGTATCCCTGGATGTGTGCTACATGCACTCCAAGAGGACATACAACCGCATATAAGACTGATAATTAATCTTGGCCGTACTACAGGATATGTACCTGGACACTGGCATACAGCAACAGTGGTCCCACACCACTAAGGAGTCACCTCTACTGACCCTGGGAACTACCACATCATATGCATAACCGGCCTGATCTGCTAAGCTATGGAATGATTCAGTATGGGATGCATATGCAGCGATATTGGGTACCTGCTGACACTTGTTCCCAGCCAGTTTGCCTTTGTGATGGGCTGATCCTGCCTTTTGAACCTGGCTGACCTTTCAAAACAGTCACTACAGCCATTGCTGAGGGCAACGCACAGACAACTGCTGCCAGGATCATGGCCTAACACTGACTGACATGTAATGTATACTCATCCCCTTTTGGTGGAACTACGTACACACAACATATCACATGGACATACCTATAGATACAGACCTATGACACATTTGGAGGGTTCACAGTATGCAGACTATTAACCTGCTACTTTACATTACCTGTGTTTGTTGCAGCTGGTTGTATTACCACTGCTTTTGCTTCCTGCTGCTGCTGGCACGGCTTGCTACTGTCACTGCTGACAGCTTGGACTCACAGTGTGTAGCGTGTGTATTTTTTTTTTCTCTCTGTCTCTGTCTGTCTCTCTCCCTCTGTCTGCTTCCAGACAGTGCAATGAACGTATTGCATGTGTGGAGTGTTAGTACAGGATGCTTTTGTAGGTATCTGCATAGGTCCATGTGATGGCCTCTGCACCAATTGTAAGCCAGCATTTGCTAATTGCATGCAGCCAGTTGTGTACTGATTGCAGTTCTCACTGTGATTTCAGGACAGTGCTATAAAAGGGTATGTGAGATAGGCGTTTCCCTTTCAGATTGTAAGGGCGGGGACCATGCTGGTATGCTGTGGACACTGCTCTGAGAGTGTAAAGGTTAGTATCTCTCTCATGATTCAGGCTGTGTTGTAGATTCACATTTCTCCATTCCTCTCTCCTGTTCCCTGTAGTAAGTGTGTATGCACAATGACACCTACAACTATATATATATATATATATATATATATATATATATATATGTAAATATACATATATTTATATATGTACATTAACTGACATTATTACCTACTAGCTACCAACTAGCATGGCTGTTTCTGTTCACACACTACTATTATGGAAATCCACTAGTTTTGACAGTAATTCTAAATGACATGCTTTGTGTACTACACATCCTATATTCCCTTTACATTCATTCCTACTATTACATGATATATTTATTTTAGCACAATGCTCCTGTGTAAGAGTCATGGCTTAGTGGTAGGTCATACAGGCTACTGTTTCCAAGGTCCTGGGTTCAGGACTGACAGTGGGATTTTATTTTGCTTTTGAACTGACTACAGGACCTGTCAATCAGAGTGACTAAGGCACTTTTAAGCAGTTGTAACCGGGTTAGCGCTGGTTTGCGTGGAGCTCACGCATGCCCACTGGCGTTTAGCTCTGCGCACACACGAGCACACCGCTTACAACCGCTTAACAGTGCTTACTCTGGCGCACACCCGTGCTATTTTCTTTGAAAGAAATGAAAATGGGGAGACAGGAAAGTGGTGAAAAAGGGGTCACAAAGAGGGTAAGACAGTAGGGAAACAAGCTTGGGATTTGCAGGAGGGATGTAGGTAAGGCCCATAGCTGCCCATTTCTTCATCAGCAACAGCTGTGCATATGTATGTAATTTGGTGTGACATTTGAAACCTTCCACCACTGAGAGAGGTGTCAGGACAACAATAATACTTGTTGTACAGCCAATTGTAATTGATAGTTTACATGTCCAGCAGACATGTGTGCGGAATGGGCAGCTATGTATGGGGCGTAATTTTTTTGTGGGTACAGAGTGCCCTTTTTTTTTTTCAGGTGAGAGTGGTATGTCAGGTGAAGGAAGTCGGTATAGCTGGGGAGGTAGGTTGGGTAGGTCAACAGAAAAGACAAACAAGACGCATACAGGGGCGGTGTATGACATGTGTGGGGGGGTTACACAATTGACGGGGATGGAGGTTTGGATATCCAGAGCCCATGAGCCCACAGATGGCAACAGTGGAACTGATATCCCCACCCATAGGCAGTTGCCACTGTTCCTTCACTGCCCAGGATGGGGCTGTGCTGGGGGCTGTGTAGGCCGGGCAACAGGCATGCCCGTAAGTTGTGCCATCTGTGCCTCAAGCTGGCGTAGGGGCCCAAGAACAGAGTCCTGGATCTCCCTACGCACCACAGTCTGGACACTACGGAGGGTGAGTGGTGGTTCTCCTCCAGCCACACTTGCAGAGGGGGGACGAGCCCCATCCCCTGCAGTGCTTCCACCCGCAGGTGGCACAGGGCCACCGGAGGAGGGTCCAGACTGGGCACTAGTGCCAGGTGCACTCGCCAGCTGAGGTGGGAGAGGTGGGTCCGCTGGAACCCGCCTTCCCTGTCGTCCTATGTTTTGCATTATGTCATGACAGCTTGGGTTAGTGCCATATAATACCATTCACAATTAGTTGTAACAGCATGCATTAGTATTCCCATTAACCAAACACCCAGATATTCACACCATTGAACAGCGAGCATAACACATACATAATTTGAACAGCAATACACAGTCCAACAACATGCAGGGTTGATTGATGGCAACAGGCCATCAGGTTTGGATGTATGAACAGGGCAGATGCATCAATGGACATGCAAATATATATGACCCAACAGGACAAATGTCCAGGGGTGTCAATTGTGATTGCACATACCATTTTCACGTGGAATGGGTTATATGTGGTTATAGGGTGGGGTGAAGAAAATAATATTAACACCTTCGAATACCAATACATATGCTGTACATTTCTAATAGCTGCACATATATACACACTACTTTTCTAACTACAGTTTCCTATATGATAACAACTTCAACTTGGTGATAGGGCTGTTACTGCTACATCAATATACATTTTATTGTTCTTCATACACATTCATATCTAGCTTTGTTCAGCTACATCATCCTGCTACATTTGCTTTATATAGCTATAGACAAGTGTGGATGTTTGGTATATCAGACAGTCATACTATCTGCATATTGCAGACTGAGAGCAACATATCCAGATTTTGGGATACACATTCCAGCTGCAGCAACACTTTGAACAGAGTTCGCTGTTTAGTTTTGCTTCTCACATGCATTTCATTCTGTACTGACTGCAGTATACTTTATTCAGGGGTTATTACTACTGTATTGCTGGATTCATGACACTTTCTCACACTCTCTCACTTGTTTTCATTTTACTATTCAGGATAGTACTTACTTCTAGGCTTTATTGACATGTTTTACCTGTAGTTATTACAATCCTTTCCAGCAGTCTCACTTCTGTCATGTTTCAGTATTTCAACAGGGATATATTTCACACATGTGATTTGATCATCTTCTGCAGCTGTACTTTTCAGCCTGCTGCAGGTTGTGTACTATTTTATTACAGGTAGGGCATCTTTATTTCAGAATTTACTTCAGACATTTTCATTTTTCTGTTTGGATTACAGACTGCAACACACTTTTGTAATCAAGCAATACTTGCAAACACTTTTACACTGTTACTTGCACATTTTATTACTTAGTGACTACACTGCACTCTTTTGCTAACTGTCATACTTTTATATTTCTTTACAGTTACTGGGAGTGGATTACTGACCTGCCTGGTGGCGCAACCGCACCAGCCTATCACCATAGGCTCTGCGGTTCGCAGAACGGACACCTGCAGCTGTAATATAAATGAAGTAATATTGGAATACACATCTCCATAATATCAGCTAGTTTAATTTCTTACATACATAATTAAATGTAACTTACTCAGTAGTGGGGCATTGGGCATTTGCCGGGCCTCCTGGATCCAAAGGTTCAATTGGTCCTGTTTGCGTCTCTTCAGGTCCGCATGGTGGTGACGGACCTGCTCACCAGTCCTTGGAATCCCTGTGGCACTGGTGAGATCATGAGCCAACCGGTCCCACGCCTCAGCCCTATATGCTCCCCACAGGACCTGACCCTGCATGAGTTGGGCCTCATGATTGTGGACTAGGAGCCAGACCATGTACCTGGACTCCTCAACGCCCCACCTCTGTGCTCAAAAGCAACTACCCTCACCTACTCCTGTCATTCTGGCTGCAAGTCAGTTCTACAATCATTTATGCTGTGTATTCCCGCCTATGGGGGCTTATATAGGCCGTTTTTCCCACACATATCTGTGATTGGCCATTTTGGAATTGTATCAACTTCACTAAACCTGCATTGTCATGCTCCAGTTTGTATTCATTCCTATATATTTGCTATTATTGCATTTATAGGTACTGCTGTCATGGCTTAGTGGTTCAGTACCTTGACTATGGTGTATAGTATCCTGGATTCGAACCTGGCCACTACTTTTTATTTTTTATGACTGTCTAGACAAGCTGAGGGGTGTGTCTGTGTAAAGGCAGTTTTGATACGGCTTGCTCAACGTTGCCCGTCGGTTAGCTTGTTTGCACGGTGCGCAGCTCCGCACAAAGGGGATACGCTGGTTTAAGCCTCATTTGGCTATCAGCACGCATATTACGCTCAGCTCAGCTAGGGGCACATAGTTTCAGCGTGTTAAACCACTGCTCACCTACGGGCACTTATTTTGCACCTGTTAAACCACTGCTCAGCTACGGGCACTCATTTTGCACCAGTTAAACCACCGCTCAGCTACGGGCAGATGCCTCACCCTGTTAAACTGTAGCTCAGCTATGGGCACATCTGGCATTTTTTATTGTTTTGTTACCTCACATTTCTTCAATATAAATGGGCTATTTCATTACATTTTACATAAAATGTGATTTTATGTGTACATGTTTGTCAGGGACTTGTTTCGTGCTTATTTTGCTAAAAATAAAAATTGGTGTTGTGGGGTCTTGAACCATGAATGCCTGCTCTTCAACCAACATCTCTACTGCTACGCTATTGCTTCTTGGCTTACTTTGCATATTTAGTTCTTATATGCTTTCCCACTGACTGCTAACTGTAGCTGCGCTACGGGCACGCCCGTGCAAATGAGCGCACTCACGGGCAAACATCTTTACGATTTAAAAAAAATTTATAACATGTTCATTTATATATTTTCTGTTCATAGTCTGTGGGGGCATGTGTTGTGTTGTGTTTATTCACATTTCCATGGACTCTGTCGTGGGTGTTTACTTTGGGCACTTTTACTCTTCTGGGGGGCGTGTCCGCTTACAGGGCTTGGCCTACGGACACGCCCCCTACTGTCTTACACGGACCGTGTTAGCCTTAGGTGTGATTCAGCATGCTCTTATGAATATGCAGA
>NC_056741.1:495405384-495407884 GCF_019279795.1 Protopterus annectens
GAGAGAGGTAGTTCTCTGTAATGCTAGTGGGTAGGCACAAAGAAAAACAAAGACAACTTATACTGGGAGACTTTAACTACCCCGCCATTAACTGGGAAAAATTACTCATGTACCAAAACTCTTGCTCAACGTTTTCTGGAATTCATTAATTCCAGTGCCCTGGACCATCTCATTCTTACCCCCACTAGGGGTAGAAACATCCTTAACCTAGTCATTGCTAACATGGGTGACCGTTGCTCTACACGAGTAATCAACTCCTCCCTGGTCAGATCTGACCTCAAGCTAATCACCATGGATATCCACATCCCACTCTTACCCCTCCCCAAAGGAAACCACCGTAAAAACTTCTCCAAAGCCAATTTTGGGCTTGTAAAAACAGAGGTGGTTAACTTCACGACACCCATACAAATGGAAAATAGGTGCATGACTGCTAAATCATACACAATGCACTGTACGAGCACATACACAAGTGCATGGAATGGACCATACCAAACAGAACCAAGACGCTCTCCTCCAAAAAAAGGAAGCCGATCTGGTGGTCCCCCACCATAAACAAACTCTACAACAGAAGGAAAAAAAACTGTTGCAGAAAACAGTGAAGTCCCAAGACAGGAAAAACTCCTTTGTTAGTCTCAGCAAAAAACTGAGATCCATCATCAAATCATCTAAAGCTAGCTATGAAAACAAAATTGCTGCAGATTCTAAAGACAACCACAGGGCATTCTATAGTTATGTCAAGAATCTACATGACAATACTCAGATCTGCTCTGAGTTACAGCACAATGGCAATACATATACAGAACCAACTGATATTGCCAACATATTGGCTGACAGGTTCACTGCAAACTTCACCCCCTTTTCACTCCCTAAAGGGCCTATCACAATAACTGAGGAATGCCAAGTCCTTATTATCATGGCTACACAGGTAAAAACCACACTGTCCAAAGCCAAGAATACAGCTTCCATGGGACCTGATAATATCCCTGACTGTCTTCTACATGAATTAAAAAGTGAACTGGCACCACACCTGAGTACATTGTTCAATCACAGCCTCATTTCAGGCTTTGTTTCTACCGAATAACACACTGCTATGGTCTTCCCACTCTACAAAGGTGGAGTGACTACAGACCCTGGGAACTACTGCCCCATTAGCCTGACAAGTCTAATATGTAAGGCTATAAAGTGCATAATCATGGACCTTATAAATAAGGACATAGGGAATCTTCAAAGTCTGGACCCCATGCAGTATGGGTTTGTGAAAGGTATATCATACCTGCTCAACCTGATAGACTTCTTCGAGTCTGTCACCAGAGCTGTGGATGAGGGCAAGGTAGTTGACACAGCCTCCCTAGATCTTGCCAAGGCCTTCAACACCATCCCTCACCCCGGAATCATAGATACACTCAGTAAACTAGGCATAAACCCCTATGTAATAAGATGGGTAGTCAACTGGCTCACTGACAGAACACACACTGTGAAAGTAGCGGACTCCAAATCTGACTACCAACCAGTTACAAGTGGCGTCCCATAGGGATCGGTCCTAGGTCTGTTTGGCATCTACTTCTCTGAAGTTCAAGCCAACACAAAGGGACTCTGACTGACCACATTCGCAGATGATTGCAAACTGGGAGCCATTACTGATTCTCCAACTGATGTAGACATTCTATAAAAAGGCCTCACTGACACCAATGACTGGTGCCAGCAGCCAGAACCATGGCCTTAAGCTCAATGCCAAAAAGTGCATTGTCATTCCCTTTGGGAAAAAATCGGTGCCCATGAACTAACACGTAGGCGGTAGTCCTCTAAACACCAAAGGTGTGATAAGAGACCTGGGGACACAGGTTGACAGCAACCTCTCCTTTGATAACTACATTGCCAC
This sequence comes from Protopterus annectens, assembly GCF_019279795.1. Lineage (NCBI taxonomy): Eukaryota > Metazoa > Chordata > Ceratodontiformes > Protopteridae > Protopterus > Protopterus annectens. Next base: position 495,407,264 of record NC_056741.1, read on the forward strand.
TGTAGTCAGAAAGACCTTATATGTGGTACATCTCATTACAAAAGGTTTCTCATCCAGGAAGACAGAGGTCATAATCCCTCTCTACTCATCCCTCATTAGACCTATTATAGAATACAATAACCCATTTGGTATGTCCCTCACTAGACACCTACAACAACTAGAAAGGCCACAAAAATACCTCACTAAAAGGATCTTAGGCCTTAGACACATGCCCTATATGGACAGACTCAAAAAACTCCAGCTATACTCTGTCTCTTATCGCCTACTTAAAGGCGATCTCTGCTTGACCTACAAAGTCATTTCTGACACAGAGCTGCTGGATATGCTACAGCTAAAGAAATCCCAATCCCTCCATGCTGCACGGTCCAGGGACCTAACCCTCATTTTCACAATAAACAGAACATGCTGGAGGGACAGGTTCCTAACCCAGAGACTTCCCATACTCTGTAACAAACTTCCCATTCACGTCAAGCAGAGCACTTCACTGGCCCTCTTTAACAGTAATCTTGACAAGTGGGTGGGCAGTAGGATGTTCACCCCGGGATCACTTCAGTGGTCTTGCTTGATGGGGCACTGGGAGCTAACTTTGGGTGGCATGATGCCAGGGAATCTTCTTGGGCT
>NC_056741.1:495412884-495454175 GCF_019279795.1 Protopterus annectens
ATTTCTGCACCAAGAAGGTCTGCATACTAGACCTTTTGTGGAACAAGAATGCATTTTTGACCTTGCAAAGAAAATTTTTCAATACGAAATGTAATGATCATCAGTGTCTGCTAGCTGTTTTTAGAGCAAAATATTTTTTTTTTTTTGTGTGATCTGTAACCTAACTTGTGCAATACCTCTGAAACTTGATATCATAGTAGTGATGAGCTCTAATCTTTGTTATCTTTCAAAGGTCTGCTGTCCCCAGCCATCCTTACTAGTAGATGCTAACCCTAATTCTAGACATGTTTGCCCTGATCTTTGACAGCAGTAAAAAAAAAAAAAGAAACAAAATGATTTGACTCTGTATTAATTCTGTTCACCACACAAGCATGGAAGTGGAACAAATAGGTCATGTTCAATATGGGCAAATAGATGTCTTGAAATGTAGATTATAACTACAGATCATCAACTAGGCCCTTCCAGAAATGGTTTCAGAGAAGGCAAAATAATTCTTATAGACACTTTCTCTAGTAGAACCAAGCACTGTTGCCTTCTCCTCTGTATCAAATGAGGGGAACCAGATATTGGGAATCGATGAGCAAGGCTAAAGTTTCCAGTACAGATTATTCGCCAAAAGCTTTTTTAAATAAATAGGAGAGGAAATGGCAGCTGTTCAGAAGACTTGTAGGAGAGTAGAAAATACAAGTAAGTGCCCCATGGAAGAAAAATAGAGAAATGTCTTTAAATCCAGCAAGCACCATTTAAAATTAGCCTAATGTATATATTATAGATCGATTTATTTGCTCAGCATGGACTACAACATTTTTGTGAGCATATAAGCATATTGTTTAAGAAAAATTGCAGTTTCATTAAAAGCAGGCAATGCATGACAATACTAAAATGGTGCAGCTTTTGACAAAGTATGTTGCAATATGAAGTTTGGGCTTTGTTGTCAACTTAGATGCATGAAAACCTTTTATAGTTTTATATGATTTTATCTCTTCATGGTATTAAATCAAGGATGGCAAACCTGTGACACACCAAGACATTTTGGGTGACACACCAGTGTTCACCAACACCCAAGTTGCCAAAGAAACTGAATGAATAAAAATACAAGAAATATGTGACCCTGCACTTCTCTATTAAAACTCAACAACAAAAAAATCAAATAGGTTCATAGTAAAATGTAGTGTGTTCCATATTTTTCAATTCAAAATTACTATTAAAAGAAGGGTAATGTTTTTGGTGCACTATTTTAAGTCCAATTATCAGTGCGCATGTCATTATCTCTATTGTAAGTCACTGATTTTTCTTTTATTTTTATAATACATAACAGCACATATGATTGTACTGTATTTTTCTAAATAAATGAATATGTAAAGAATTGTTTCTCTTTTGTTCTCGGGGAGGGTTACATGCCAGAAGATGCAAAATAGGCATTTTCCAAATTTTTGACATGCCGAGTCCAAAAGGTTCGTCATCACTGTATTAGATGTATATGGCTTACCAACCAAGCTGATTATATTTCTTAAGGAACAATACAGGAACTCCTCTGCAGTAGTTAACATTTGCTTCTATATCTGATACAAGTTCCATTTGGGTAAGAGTGCAAAGCTAAAATCTCAGTAATTAGTCTACTAAACTACAGTCTGAAAGAAGAAGAAAAATCCTTGGAGTTCAAATTAGACAGAAAAATCGCATAGCTGATTTGTTTGTACTCAGTGTGATGGTTTTTCTGTCTGATTGTGAGTACTTCAGTGGATGCCCTCCAGAAAATGTTGAATACGGTTATTGACATTGGATGCTACTCGGCAAATGAAGACAAAATCCTTAGTCATGGCAACAGATTGTACCCCATAAAAAGGAATGTGATAGAAATACAACCTTAGGGATGGGCTTCTTTCAGATATTTAGGGTTGAGATAAACACTTGCACACCTAGAAGTACTTCAACTAAACTTTGGGAGGAGTTAGCAATTGACTGTATATGGACCACTGAATATCGATTAGGAGTGGATGGGTGTAAAAATGACCCCATTTCTCAAGCACCTGCACCAAATAATAAGTTCCTTGCATCTGAGCTCCCCTAAGTATCATAGTGCAAATCTGAGAGGTTGGCCTTACTCCCTTGCAGACTATTAGTCTCACATTGTAGTCTAATGCCATTTGGTGACATAAAGCTGCCCAAATTAAAAATATACACATGGGCTGGCATGTTATGAATATATGTTATGTGGGAAATGCCAAGCTTTTCTGAACAAGACAAGGACACTGAACTGCAGTTAGTCCACATCTGATGGTTTAAAAGTTGAGGTAGTCAGGTGTCTGGGCATTGCAGACCCCTCCATCTTTAGTGAAACATATACCCACTATATACACACACTCATATTTATTAACCAAAGAAGGTTGCCTTCACAGACACAGAACAGTGTAACACTGTACATGTCATATAGTCTGGTATTACTGACTACATTATAAATGTGTGCATTTTTGCTTGCAAACCTCTTTTTCATTGTGGAGTCCAATGTCCCCATAGACTATAACAGATTATACCACTGGGCATGCTGTTGATCTTGGAGTATTGCACCAATTTAAACTTATCCCACTTATAAGAGTAGCAAGAGGATTCTTTTTGTTGTTTTTTTTTTTTTTTTTTTGGAATCAGGGGAAGTGGTTGCACTCATGAGGACTTGTGAGATTCTTCGTTTGCAAAGAGACCTTACAAAGTCATCTTTTAAAATCACTTACATTTGACAAAATCTCAGAAGCTTAGCGTGGCATGTTACGACAAGCCTGATTTGCTTTTGAATATGGCCCATAGTGACAAGCAAAAGACAGTCATCAAAATGGCTTGCCACACAGGTTAGCAAACTACTTACCTATTTCCTGTTATCCCTCTAAATGTAGCCAATTATGGACATTGGATTAAGTTTACAATACTATTACACTGAAGATGTGTCTGCAGACAAGATCAAGTTGCACAACTATACTTAGTCTCATGGCACTTCTTGTAATTCCTGACATAATTCACTGGCTGTAGCTCAAAGTAACATGCTTTGGGATTTTACAGGTTCATGTTGATATACTGACATAATTTTCCTCAAAAGCAAAAACTCTGAGAATGTTTTGCTGAAAGCACTTTTGGTGAAACTTGTAGTAAATCATTTTTTGGAGGGGGTAAGTCCCACGGCAATTCTCCATGTGGGGAAACATGTCAACAACCCCCAGATTTAAATATATTGACTCTGAGATTGCACAGTAATGGAGAAAGGGGAATTCTCCCCTATCGGTGAAAGTAACTTTGGTGAAACATTTTCGCTGAATTAGCATTCACCTAAGTTACCATCAACAGGTCAACACATTCTTGATTTTATTAAGTCATCACCAAGACAGGGGATACAGAAAGTAACATAGCAAAATGCTGGAATATTGGATGAAACTTGAAAAAAGCTGTGTATTCTAAGTGAACTGCGTTGTTATTGATCAATACTAGCCGTAGCGCAACTGAAACAACTTGCAAACACCCTAGGGGAGTACCTCTGATATGGCAAATTCTAAGTTTACACTTGGGGCCCAAGGCCACAGGTAACTGTTCTGCGTTGTGTATCTTTGGTAAGGGGAGGATATGTTGTTTCCTGCCTCTGCAGTGTTCTTTCTGAAATGTCCTTTTTTTGGAGAGGGAGGGATGGCTACATGTTTATTGGCAATGTGCCAGTCTTTGTTTGCGAGTCTTTGGGAAGCGAAAGATCACATTTCTTGCCCCTGAGCTCTTGTTTTTGAATTTCTTTCATCCACTGAGTAGAGTACCTTTAGTTGGTACCTACCTTGTCCCTATTATTCTTCTTCTGATGAGGGCCAATTATGAATTCAGTGTGAATATTGTAAAATAACTGCAACTTAACTGCACGTGTGGAACACTGAATATAAAATGCAGATTGTATTGTACCAAGGCACTAATTACATGATTTGAATGTCATTTGTTATGCACTGTAGCTTTATTGCTTAATATATGCACTTACAACTTCCTTGACTGTTTGGTTTGTGTTAATCATTTCTGTAACAAAAGTTAAAAATAAGTAGCATTTGCAAAGCAATACTGAATCCAGTAGTGTGCATCTTTCTATAACAACCTGTCAGACATGTTGAATGTTAAGGATTACAGAAAGTTGCTGTTATAGAAATAAAATTAGTGTTATGGGGCACTGTAGATGGTCAAGTAACAGTTTTTGAAAGGGTTCAATATGACATGATACGTATAAAATCTGACTCTATACCATACACGCACCTGATTATTATTGTAGTCGAGGCACTTTAAGTGCAATGCGCATTATCAGATCATGACAGGACCACGGCAGCGAGTTTTGCATGCAGATAATATTACGTCTCACAATTTGCAATGAGTGTGGCAGCAAAATCATTGCAAGGTTTATCTCAACAGAGAGACACAACAATGGCAAATATTCTCATCATTCTAATACTGTGACATAGCTTGTTGAAATGATTGTGATTTACAGCTCTTGGTGTGCCCAGGTTGTGTTATAAACATACGGACATTTTCCTTTATGTGTGTGAAATATTTATCAACAATATATGCATAAAATGTATTGAAATTTTTCCTGATATATAGGAACAGGGAATAATTTATATTGCCATATATAACATGTTTCTGGGATTAGGCTATAACAATGCAGAAGTTAGAAAGTGAGTGAAGGGTTCATAATAGGTTGCATATGGTATATTGAAAACAGGTAGAGGATTTCCTTTACCCTTTCTTTATGTTCCCTATATTTTCAACATGCAGTGACATGAATATCATTAGTGTAAATTAAATTCAGCGATGCATCACACAGGGGTACAACAATTGTTAAGTGACTGTAAATGGCTGTAAAAACTGTTGTTGTGGAACCATGTATGCCGTTTATATTTCTCATTGTGGCATGTAGCAAATGGTTGTAACTGCACATTTTTCATGCATGTTATCTATCTGGTCTAGACGTATAATGTTAGTGAGCATATTAAAATGTCCAGCTTGAAGTTAACTGCAGCCATTATGACACTATATATTGGGTTATGATGACTGCATTGAAAAATGATGTACTTGATTTACATAAAATATAAAGAAAAAATTATCAATTTTAACAATTGGCTAAGTTTCTGGTGTCATTCAAAGGGTCTGTCTGCCTGGGATGACATGCTCAACAAGCCACGCTGCTTCACTAGAGACGGCTTGAACCTGTCATCCTTAGGCTTTTGAATACTGGTCAAGGCTTTTGCCACCCCCATAGTGCCTTTTTAGGCAAGGCTCAAAAGACAAACCCACCGCCGTAAATAGCACAAGTAACAAAAAACTCAGTGCCAGAAGTCTAAACCTCAAAATGCATACACTTGAGGCACTCCTCAGTATGGAGAAAATCGATATATATACAGTAACAGAAACCTGGTTTAAGGCTCCAGAGAGCACTCCAGCACTACCAGGCTACAACTCATACCATACATTTCAGCCACAGAACCCGGACTGAAATACAAAAGGCAGGGGCGTATCCATATTCATCAAGGATACCCACACCTCCAGGGTAGTGGCACAGCACGATGCTTCAGAGATCATCCACGTGCAACTAACAATGGGCAAAACTGCAATTCAGACTGTAGCTTGCTACCGATCACCCACCATGTCTCAGGACCCCCATTCCACGTTTCTGGAAACACTGGGAAACATAAAGGCCCTACCAAACACCCTAATTTTGGGTGATTTCAATTACCCAAACATTAACTGGGAGAACTACTCAAGTACTAATGCCCTTGCCCAACATTTCCTAGAATTTATAAACTCAAATGCCCTGGATCAGCTGGTCAAAACTCCCACCAGAGGTGACAACATATTGGACCTGGTCATCACCAACATGGGTGACCGGTGTTCCACACCGGAGGTCAACCTCTCGCTGGTTAGATCTGACCATAAACAAATCACTTTGGATATTCACATTGCGCCCCCACCAAAGAAACCAATGTTAAAAACTTTTCAAAAGTAAGCTTCACGTTACTTAAGATCCAGGTGGAAAGTTTCAAAGCCCCCATGCTAAAGGATAATGCTGTCCAAGCTGCAAAATCCTTTACTAATGCATTCTACGGGCACCTACAAGAATGCATGGATCCTGCTATCCCAAGAAAAACCAAGACTCACTCCTCCAAGAAAAGGAAACCAGTCTGGTGGACCCCTGCCATAAACAAACTATACAATAGATAGAGAAAACTAGTACAGAAAAGAGTAAAGTCCCAAGAAGGGAAGACATCCCTGATCAGTACCAGCAAGAAACTACGATCCCTCATAAAATCATCCAAGGCGAGCTTCGAAAGAAAAATTGCCAAGGACTCCAAAGATAACCACAGGGCATTCTTTAGCTATGTCAAGAATCTAAGTGGCAATGCTCAGATCTGCTCAGAGTTAGTGCAGAATGGCACAAAATACACTGAACTGACTGATATCGCCAACATCCTGGCAGACAGGTTCAATGCAAACTTCACCCCCTCTCACCCCCAAAAGGGCCCATAACCATACCAAAAGAATGTAGAGCCCCTGAAATCGCAGACACTCAGGTGAAAACAGCCCTCTCCAAAGCCAAAAACACAGCATCAATGGGACTGAACGGTGTCCCAGGCTGCATCCTACATGAGCTCAAAGATTAACTAACCCCTCACCTAAACACACTGTTCAAACTCAGCCTCTCCACAGGCTACGTACCCATAGAGTGGCACACAGCAACAGTTATTCTGCTCCACAAAGGTGGAGCCACAACAGACCCTGGGAACTATCACCCTATAAGCCTGACTAGCTTGGTCTGCAAGGCTATGAAGTGCATTATCATGGAACTCATTAACAGAGACATTGGGAACCTCCAAACACTGGACCTTACCCAGTTCGGCTTTATTAAGGGCAGAACATGCCTCCTAAACCTGGTGGACTTCTTTGAGACAGTTGCCAAGGCTATAGATGAGGGAAAGGTGGAACACACAGCCTACCTAGACCTCACAAAGGCCTTCAACACCATTCCCCATTCTGGTATTATAGACAAGCTCACCAGCCTGAACATAAACCCCTACGTCACAAGATGCGTTGCCAACTGGCTCATGGACAGAACCCACATGGTGAGAGTTGTGAGAGCTAGGTCCGCTCTAAACCAGTTACAAGTGGCATTCCCTATGGCTCAGTCCTAGTACCCCTCCTGTTTGGCATATGCTTCTCAGAGGTACAGGAAAGCACAGGAGGACTATGGCTGACCAAGTTTGCAGACAACTGCAAACTAGGGGCTATAACTGACTCTCTGGCTGACACAGACATCCTCCAAAAGGGTCTCACTGAGATGGATACCTAGTGTCAAAATCATGGCCTCAAGCTAAATGCCAAAAAGTGCATAGTCATCCCCTTTGGAAAAAATAAAGTACCCATAAACTACCACATAGGTAGTAGTCCCCTAAATACAGAAGACATAATAAGGGATCTGGGGACCCAAGTAGACAGTAATCTCTCATTTGATAATAACATTGCCAAAGTGGTTAGAAAATCCTTCTATATGGCCCACTTAATCACATCCTGATCAAAAGAGGTCATTGTGCCTCTCTACTCATCACTCATCTGACCCATCATAGAGTACAATGCCCCATTTGGGATGTACATTACAAGACACCTGTAACAGCTGGAAAGACCACAGAAGTACCTCACCAAGAGGATCACTGGCCTCAAACAGATGCCCTATGCAGCTCGACTGAAGAAACTCCAGATGTACTCAGTTGCATACCACCTACTCAGAGGTGATCTCTGCCTGACATACAAGGCCATGTCCAACCCAGAATTGATGGACATGCTCCACCTAAAGAAAAACATATCCCCTCAAGCCACATGCTCTAGGGATCTAAACCTCACCATAACAATAAATAAGATGTGCTGGAGGGATAGATTACTGTCCCAGAGACTTCACATGCTTTGGAACAAGATTCCAATCTACATTAGGCAGAGCTCCTCGCTAACACTCTTCAAGAGAAACCTTGACGAGTGGATGGGAAACAGAAAGTTTACCCTGGGGATCACTTCAGTGGCTCTGCTGGACAGAGGCACAGGGAACTAATCTAAGGGGGCAGCGAAAGTCAACACATTCTGGCTAGGCTTATAAATGCCTTCAGGCAGATAGCCTAATACCTACCTATGAACCTATAAATGTCCCAGAATTGATCCCTGTGGAACACCACTGGTTACCGGTCTGCTGGAGGAGGTGGAGTCCCCTACTTTGATTGTATGAAATCTATCAGTGAGCCAGTTTGCAACCCACCTGACAATATATGGGTTGATACCCAGCTGGGTGAGTTTATCAATGATGCCTGAGTGGAAGATTGAGTCAAAGGCCTTGGCTAAGTCTAGGGAGGCTGTATTCACAGATTTGCCCTCTTCTAGGGCTTTGGTGATTGTCTCGAAGAAGTCCACCAAGTTTAAGGCATGATCTCCCTTTGACAAAGCCAAACTGGGTGGGGTCCAACATTTGGAGATTTCCTATATCTTTGTTAATAAGGTCCATGATGATTTGTTCCATGGCCTTGCAGATAAGGCTGGTCAAGCTAATGGGTCCATAGTTCCTGAGGTCTGTGGATGTACTCCTTTGTGTAAAGGGATGATGGTAGCTGTTTTGCATTCCACCGGGCTGAAGCTAGAGCTTAGGCTGTGACTGAAAAGCGTGTTCAATGGTGATGCTAAGTCCTGTTTTAACCCATGTAGAACACAGCTTGGGATGTTGTATGGTCACATAGAAGCTGTATTTTTGGACTTGGAGAGGGCGTTTAAGACCTGCTCCTCGGAGATACTAGGTGAGGGACAGGTGTTTGGGATGCTTTGGGTTATATGCAGTGGGGACAGGGGAGTGAAGTTTTCACTGAACCTGTTAGCCAGCAGGTCTGCTATATCCACAGGTTCTATATATGGAGTACTAATAACTATGAGTTCAGTGCAGATCTGGGCCTTACGATTGAGGTTACGGATGTAACTAAAGGACACCTCGTAGTTATCCTTAGTTAGAAAAGCTAATTTGGATTCGTAGTTAGCTTTGGAGGGCTTCACTAGCAGTCTAATTTGCTTGCTTATGTTGAGGAGGGAGTGTTTCCAGTTTTGAGATCATTCTTTCCAGATCTTAGACAGCAATTTCTTTCTCCTGTTGTCTAGCCTATTAATGGCATTTGTCCACAAGGCAGCTTTACTTTTCCTTGAATATCTTGCTTTGGTTCTGTCAGGTACAGCAGAGTCAATATAATTGTACAGGTACTTGTATAAAGCATTGGTGTATAACTCAGCATAGGTGTCTGTTCCAACAGTGGGGGGAGAGGCTATAATGCTATTTATGTCATCATGTAAGAGGATGTAATTGGCCTTGGAAAAGTTTTTTAGTCTAGTTGTTGCTAAGGGAGGGGCCTCGTGTTATAATTACTTCTAGCGAGACTGATTTGTGGTCATATCTCACCAGAGATGGCCACACACTGTGGGTGGTGCAGCTGTCTCCCATATTGGTGAGCACCAGATCTAGGATGTTTGAGCCCTTGTGGGTGTGTCAACCAGCTGGTCCAGGGCATTGGTGTTAACGAAGTCCAGAAACCTTTGGGCAAGTGAGTTAGTGCACATATAACCTACCCAGTCTATGGATGGGTAATTAAAGTCACCCAAAACTAGGGTGTTTGGTTGTGTCTTGATTGACTCAAGTAGATCCAAGTAAGCTGAGTGGATGTCCTGATTCATGGAGGGGGTGCTATATATCTGGCAATGACCTGAAGGGGGTTTTACCTACAGTCAATTACACCTGAAGTAATTCAAGGGAATTGTGCTGTTTAACCAATCTAGAGGTGCATTTATCTTTAATGAATATTGAAATACCACCGCCTTTAGTTATTATGCCTTTAGTTTGTAGTCTGAATGTCTGGAAGGAAATGTAACCTGGTATACCTGGGGTACTCTATGCAGCCTTAAACCAGGTCTCAGTGACCGCATAAATGTCAGCATCTTCCATGGTGAGGACTGCTTCCAGTGAGTGCAGTTTCTGGTTTAGACTCTGTATGCAGCTACATTTGCATAAAATAAAGGTTACCAGGTTACACTTCCACCTGTTTAAGAATATATATTAACTGTGTACCTCCCCTGCACCCAATACAAGGCAATCAGTTATATAAAATGTTGAAGTTACACTCATCCTATTAGCAGTCAGGCACTGCCACACTGTCTAAGGATGCTGATGTTCCAGCTGATATGCCAGCAATGCGTGATGACCTCAGCTCCATTCACTAAAAAAATGTAAATAAAACAAAAAAAAAACAACATTGGGATTTGAAGGGGCAACTTGAGAATTTGTGACACCCTATTATTTTGCCAACAAAAATGGGAAATACTATGGAATTTGGTATGGTTGAGAGGTATGACAGTAGTAACTTTAGCTTGGCATTAGAAGAATGTGTTACATCGGTAGGTCAGTTGGCTTGGTACTGCCTAAAAAGAGTACTTTGGTGTAGTTATTGCCTTAGCAAGTATTCAAGAGTCTAGTGGTGACAGGTGCAGACCATATCTGGCAAAGCAGTGTGGTCTCTCAATCATGCCATCCCAGGCTGAAAAACATTGGATCCTCTTGAAATGACACCAGTAGCTTAGCCAATTATTGGAGTCAGTCATTTTTTGTTTGTATTGTGGTATCATTCTTGGTGAGGGTAGAATGCTGCTGAATGGGATGCTTATACTAGTCTGTGACATGTTATCAGAGCAGTCAATCATGTCTCTCTTTATATAGTCCAGAAAAGGCCTCAAACAGTGTCAGTTCTGGAAATTGTTGACCATGTCAAGGACCAGATTTTGGCAGTTCATCAAATATCAGCCAAAACAATTGCTAAGACACTACAGATATCCAGAGAACATGTTAGGTTTATAATCCATGAGCAGCTGGGTATTCAGAAACTGTCAGCCAAGTGGGTGCCCAGATGTTTGAATGCCGACAGGAAAAAACATTGAGTGGATACTTCCAAGTTGATTTTGCAGCATTTACATCAAGCAGGTGCCAACCTTTTGGAACAACTAGATGCTGTTGATGAAACATGGTTACACCACTATGATCCTGAGACAAAACAATAGTCCATGAAATGGCAGCACTCAGGTTCACCAAAGCCAAAGAAGTTCAAGATCCAAAAGTCAACAAGAAAGGTCGTGGCCACAGTGTTTTGGGATCAGGAAGGTATTATAATGACTGTCTTCCAAGGGGCCAAACAGTTAATGCAGAATACTACTGTAACTTGTTGTGCAAATTAAAGGAGGCATTGAAAGAAAAAAGGAGATGAAAACTGCAGAAAGGAGTTCTCTTTTTGCAACACAATGCACCTGTTCACAAGGCTGCCAAAATGACGGATGTTTTGACAAAACTGGGATTTGCGTGTATAGACTATCCACCCTACTCACCAGATCTTGCTCCATCTGACTATTTCCCGTTTCCAAACCATGAAAAGACTTTGAAAGGGAAGAAATTTTGGAGTGATTCAGAGGTGATTGCAGCAGTGGAGTAGTGTTTCAGTGACCAGACTTCAGACTTTTTTTTTGGCAAGGTTAAAGAAATGTCAGACACAATGTGCCAAGTGTATTGAACTTTGGGGTGAATATGTTGAATAATTTGTAAGTTTCATGGCTCCATGTCATTCCTTTCTAGGTCAGGCTTAGAACATCTCAGCACCCCCTCGTATTATTGGCTTGGTGCCACGCCTGATTACAGTTTCTGGCATGGCCATCCACTGTGTTTATCTCAACAACCATCTGCTGCCGTATGCTTTTTTTCTGGCAGACATATCAAATCTGTCTCTCTATCATTCAGGAAGGATTCATGGTGGTGTAAGGCTTGAATTATGACCTCATTCTCTGCATCACTGAATGGTGGTTTGCATGGAACAGATGGTCTGAGTGCCATAATCCTGTATGACAAGAAGCAGAAAAAAACACATTTGCAGTACATACTGAAAGCATTCTCTGCAAACCAAATCAGTGCTCCCATCCTCAAAACAAAACAACTGAACACACAATGCTTATTTTGGACTACACACATTAAGGGACCCACCACCACCAAAAAAGGAAATATTAATACATTAGCATTAGCATTACATCCATTCTGTTAATATTTCTGTAATGATCACAGCAGTTGTGTAAATGACTGCTGGATGTCAGGATTATCATTAACTAGTCAAAAATTCAAAGTCCAACTGCCTAGACAATTTCTATGGTCACTCTACTATTGTAGAGGTTGCAATGGGACATCTCAGAAGCCTAACACCTCCATTGGCTATACATGCACAACCCCTTGAAGTTGATGATAAATGCAATACAGTTGTATGCAGTAACTGTTGAAATTCCAATAGCAAATGATAACACAATACTGTGATGCAACAATACTAACTTGGAAAGTACAAAAAGAACTGACATATGTGCGGTATGTCAGCAGTGAATTTTTAAAACTGCATGTATATCAACATTATTTTCTTCTGTTATATATTAAGATACTTTCAAAATATGAATATGTAAGCAGTTTATGAAGAGGACAAACATGCCTTATGAAATAGTACAGCAATATGTAGAAGAATCTCCTCCAAGTAATTATCAGTAATGCTCTGTCTTTATTCAATAAGTGTCCCTGTCTTCCACTTCCATAGCTACAGCATTACACTTATATAGTGTAGATTCAGCCCTCTGAGCATTGTGAAGATGCAGATGAGGTGTAAAAGCATTAGCATTACTGAATACCCCCCACAAACACTTGGTATAGGGAATCTAAGTAGCTACATGATTGCATGCACACACACCCTAGGACTGCAGGGAGGATCTATGACAATTGTTATCTGCTAATGGTTTGCATGTGTTACTGACTTCTCTGACTACAACAACAATAAACAATACTGAACAGACTCCTCTCTCTGAAATGCGTGTATAATGCAGAGTAGACATAAAATAAAAAGTGTAAGCACCTTAAGAGCTATGAAAACAACCCTAACAACACTGATATCCTTGTATTAAGAGCACACTGTTCATCCTCTGCTTAAAATCTGTCTGAAATGCTGATCAATTATATTACACTTTGAAACTTATGTGCAAGTAAATACCCTTGACACTGCATTTCTGTAGTTAAGATGAGCGGAGGGGAAGATGTTCAGAAAATAAAGAGAAGTAACTGGCAGTGTTGGCAACCTGATATTTGCTTGATGTGGGTTATTATTAGAATACATCATTGATCAATATCACATTGATCTAGACATGTTTAAGCAAATGTGAAATGAACATTTTCTGATCCTGTGGTGTTGGCAAAAAATGGATAAGAAACAACTTAGTATGTGTTGTTATTGCACTGAATTTAGGGCTCAAATCTAAATAGTGTTCTGTCTGACACAATGCACATTTTCTAAGTATATGATTAGGCTGTAATATGCACATATCTAGGAAACTTAACAATCCTGAATTTTCAGTATGATTCCATGATAATTTTTACAACAGAAATTGTTTTGTGTGTGTATACGTAATCCTCATTTTTTCACATTTTGTCAGAGCGCACTTTGGTTTGGCACCATTTTGAAGCAGTGAATGAGAGTCCACTGCCAAAAGTATAAACTGAGAAATTTAATTTGGCATACTATCAGAAGTGCATTTTGGAGTGGCACAGGTATGCTTTGATACAGCACTCTGCTTTTGCAGTAAGAGAAGAAATTGCATCACATCTACATATCATTGTAGCACACAAGTTAAATGAAATTATTCTAAAGAAACATGAAAGTGGATGCAGGGTCTGAATCCAGCTTGAAGCCATGTGCTGCCTGGAATGTCTCTGCAGCAAATGTGAAAATACAGCTTGTGTGGGCTTTTGGCTTGTGTGATTTCAGCACTGCTTAGCAGAGCAGAAACATGGCTCACAGTTGAAGGAAAGACTGAACCATGTCATTTCTGTAATCTTCATTAGCCCAAACAGTTTTGGTACTGCTGAGCAGTATTACTAATGAGTGAGTGATGTGCTGTGTTGTATACCTGTTTCTGATGCAGAATCTATAAATGCAGTGACTTTTGCCTCTTAACAGAACTGTTCAAGTCCATACTGAGTGAAGGGAATGCTGAAATTATTGCTCTAGATTTATAACTTACTTTCATCAGAACTTCATGTTTTCCCTGTTTTTTGCCTTGTGCACTTGCTGACAGCAGCCTTCTGTAGCACAAATAGGCTTAGCAGTAATGTGCAGACATCAGTACTATAGACAGTACCGAATAGAGAATATCAGCCTGTTATACAACTGTTTCTGTTAGTGCACTGACTTTAAGGATAGATCAGAAGTGATCAAGGGTTCAAATCTAGATAACACTTATTTTTACAAAGGGTGTCAGAATGCAATTTTGTATCTGTGAATGTAAATGGATGCAGGAGTTTCTTATACCGCTTAGTGCTCATATCATTTACAATTCCACATAGCTGTAGAAGTCATTTTGCATACATATCTTCTTTGCATGACACAGCTGATATCATCCTTTGCAAGCTGCAGTGTGGCTCACGTGCAGTTGGACTTCTCCTGTGCTGTGCATATATAATACACTTGTGTATATATTGTGTCAGTCAATAAGCAGAGACTTTGAATACAGCAGTGAGACACTCCTGACTCTGTGTGTGTGTGTGTGTGTGTGTGTGTGTGTGTGTGTGTGTGTGTGTGTGTGTGTGTGTGTGTGTGTGTGTGTGTGTGTGTGTGTGTGTGTGCGTGTGTAAATGGATGCAGAAGTGTCTTACACCACTTAGTGCTGACAACATTTGCAATTCCACATAGTTGTAGAAGTAATTTTTGCACACATATCTCCCTTGCAAGACATGGCTGATGTCTTTCCCAAGTTTCAATGTGTCTCAAATGCAGTCTGACTTCTCCTGTGGCATGTGCATATAATACACTTGAGTGCATATTGCTTCAATACATAGGTAGTGACTTTTAATACAGGAATAACTGTTGTCTGTGAGTGTGTGTTTCTTATTCTGACTGTCCAGAACAGGCTCTATATATATATATATATATATATATATATATATATATATATATATGGTATATCTATATAATGTGGTTATGCTGTATCACCACTTTTTAGTGTAAACATGAAGGTAATACGCAATGATGATGTCATTCATTGAAATGTGCAGTCACAGTTTTCAAATAAATATGCAGCTGTACTTGTGTTTAGCAAACCTTCAATAGCTTGGGATGTTAGCTATATAGTTCATATCCCAATGTCACTGCTAACAGTCAGTATACATGTCAACAGTATTGTCATCACACGGGCTCTGTTCATGTGTAGCTGTTGTTTACTCTTACAAGAGTTTATCCTCCTTTGGAAAAGCTGTATTTGAAGACTGATGCTGTCACTTGAATACAATGTCAGTCTATAACAGTTGTAGTGAGACACCTCCCCAGGACTGAGGAAATGAGATGATGTAATGTATGTTGTTGCTTAAGTAAGGCATTTGTTCCAATACCGGATTATATCCACATTGTACATAATTGCTGTTCCACCATCACAGTGACAACAGCAGGGGACTACAGATATGTTTCGGTATACCGAGCATCAGGCAGTGTTGTTTGACATATAGCAAGATTCTAAGTAATTACAGGGACAAATATTACTTGATTCAGCTACATGATGTAATGCTTTCAAATACCCATACATATGACAATTGGTGATGCATTTATACCATGGCACACTCATTGATCCCACTGTGGTGCTGATTTCTACAATACTTAGGCAAGTGTTCTAAACCAGTTTTGAGTGACTGTAACCATTTGTATGCTTAACTGTTCTGTAGGAAAGACATCCCCCACAATTATACTTTGTATGTTTAGAGGGGCAGAGGCCTCCTCCATCCATTTTAGCAGAAGAAAATTAAGGTAAAATAAGGTACAGTTGATTGAATGAACTGACATAGGTGGAATTCAGCAGGTACAATAACATTTCCTCTTTGGCGAATGTGATTAATAGCCATAATGTTAGTTGGAGGAATTGGACAGCTTAATGTTCAACTCTAGCATAGGGGTTCTTTTTCTATAAATGTACTGATGTTACAAAACAGCCATTACATCTCATCAGTCTAATTCCCTGAGAGTTTTCATGAACACAAGTGAACATGGATTTCATAGCAGTAGACATTTGTTCTACCAATGTCATGGTGAGAGTGCTGCTGTGGTACATGCATTGAATACCATGGTGTACACAAGTGTGTTCCAGTTCTTGGGTGGTATGTGTACAGACATACAGAGAAACCTTCCTTGACCATGGAACATTGATATAGGACTGATCACAATTACGTGCTCATGAGCATACTGATTTAATTGCTCTCAGTCTGACATGCTGATAGAACATTATCAGGGATCCTTTTTAATTCACATACTAATTTCATTTGTTTGTGACAATACCTATAGCCACCTTCTGTGGCACATGATAACAGTACACAGCTCTGGGGAATATATTGCATCATAGTCTGATGTAGCAAAAGGTGTTCTGAGTTTGCCAAAGTTCTTCTGAGTTTGTCAAAATATTTTTAAGTTTTACAAAGTTTTTTTTCTGTATTTGTATAATTTCTCTTATACTTGCACACATTATTCAGTATTTGGGAACATTTTTCAGCATTTGTGAACTTATTTCCATGGATTCCTCATACTGCATGAGTTCTGTCTTTTGCTATAAAGCATTTGTTACTGCACTTGAGCTTAAAACCAGTTAGTTTTACATTAACAGGGTTTATTCTGCACTCTAGTGAGAGCAGAGGGCTGATTCAACCTGTCCAAGTTGGGAATTGCTGGTGGAAGGCTTATTGTGTGTTTATCTGATTAGCCTAGATATTTAACTGTGTAAAAGTCTTTCATCCTACTAGTAAAAAGGCCTTACATTTTTGTGAGACTGTGCTCAGTTATTTTGAACTTTCCTGTGCTTGGCTTGGACATCTGTGACTACAAGACCTTGAATTGCTTCTAAAACCATCTGCAGACCTACAAAGCTGATATAAGCATTTTTTGCTCTTGCTCTAACAATCCAAGTGCTGTTTAACAGTCATGTGCTGCATTTATTGATTTGGTTGAATTTATCTGTTTTTCAGCCTACACTTGTTAAATAAACATCATCGGTTTGTTGTTGTACTGCTGTTAGGTCATTTTAACAGTGTTATGATTTTTTTCTAAACTCCTCTGATGCTCCTCTGATACTGCAAAAGTTTTTTCTGAGTTAACAGTATTATAATTTTTTCTAAACTCCTCTGATGCTCCTCTGATACTGCAAAGGTTTTTCTGAGTTTACCAAAGTTCTCCTGAGTCCTGATACTGCAGGAGTTCTGCCTATTGCTGTAAAGCATTTGTTACTGCACTTGAGCTCAAAACCAGTTCATTTTACATTAAGTGGGATTTATTCTGCACTCTGGTAGAAGCAGAGGGCTGACTCAACCCATCTGAGTTAGGAATTGCTGGTGGAAGACTTATTGTGTGATTTTCTGATTGGCCTGGGGGCTTAACTGTATAAAAGTCTTTAATCTTGCTCCTATAAAAGCCTTGTGTTTGCACAATACACAAATGCAGTTCCCAGTGCTTTGTACAGAAGCAAGCCTCTCCAGTTTAAAATACTCTATTGGAAATGCTCTCCATAGTCTTCCACTGTCCATGGCTGCTTGAAGAGCTGCCAGTTTGTGCAGAGGGCAATACCACTTCAGGTCTTCTAATAGTATACTACTAAAAACTCTCACTTAGACCATTAAGTGACTCACTCCTACTGCTTCCCATCTACTAAGGATCTAGTATAATGGGGTCTATATTATCACATCACATGCTTAGAAGAGCGAATGACAGATAATCGCCTCCATGTAAGCGAAAACTTACAATGTCAAAACTTCAGAACAGTGATTATTTTCCAATGGAAAACAATCACTGTTCTGAAAAAAAAAAAGTAAAACATTACTTAATGTGGGGGGCGAGCCCCCAAACCCCCCTGATGTGGGGTGCTGTACCCACACACACCCCTACTTAAATATACCAATTCCGAGATCGCACTACAGTGCCAAAAAGGCAAAGTAGCAAAGACGGCCAAACAAATTCTTTCCCAGGGAAAGAATTTGCTGAACAGCCGCTTCGCTATTTTGCCTTTTCACACTTTACTGTTTGACAAAGATGCATTCAGCAACCTGCATCTGTGACAGCATAATAGGGAACCAGTATAATGCATAGGCACTTCCCTGTCATCTCTCTTTCTAGCCTGGTGGATATGAGCATCCTGAGGCAGCGTAGTAACTGCCTCATGTTCACTGACAACTATTTAATTTTAGAACAGTGTGTGTGAGATGCAGATACACACTGTTATTGGAGGCAACGCTATCACATGCACACATGAAAAATGCAAATCAGATTGGCAGTGTTACACCCAAAATACTCACTACCAATCCTGAGGAACAAACATACAGAGCCACATATGTGAAGGAGCTCACTTCTAATCTAGCCACACCTCCAAGACCTCCTAAAAGCATCTCTCAGTGGCCCTGTGCCATCTCAAAAATGACAGCACCTCACACAACACATACCTCTGAAAATCATAGTCGCCCTGCTTCCAAGCCTGTAAGGCAGCACACCACACAGCCAAACATTCTATTTATTGAGGATTCCATTGTAAGTCATACTGATGTCCCCCTTACCAGGCTAAATAAGAAAAGCTGACAGTCAGCTGTCTGGATCCAATATTCACCAGATCATGCATGCACTTACGTCTTAAAACCACAAGTACCAGTATGACATGGTCATAGTCCATGTGGGCATAAATGACCTAAGACTAACCTCACTGGACTATGTGAAGAGAAACATAATGGAGCTCTCTGAATATGTGCCCCAGGTGGAAATTAATCTAGCTTTGAGTATGAGTAGCATCCTACCTTTACTAATGATGATGCTACAGTACCAGCAAAAAATGATTGACTTCAACAACTGGCTTAGTTTCTGGTGTCACAACAAGGAAATCCAATATCTGTCAGCCTGGGGAGACTTGATTGACAAACCACATTGCTTTGTCAGAGATGGTTTGTACTTTTCATCATTTGGCTTCTGGATACTGGCAAAAATGTTATCTGTCCCCATACTGTCCTTTATAGGCCATGCCAAGTTGTTAAACCATCCAACATAACAGAAATCACTCATGACTACTTAATGGTACTGCTGCTCAATGCTAGGAGTTTAAATAAAAAACTTCACTCCCTGGAAGGACTCTTCACCCTGGTGAATACAGATGTATATGCAGTCATGGAAATATGGTTCAAAGCCATGGAAAGCACCCTGGCTATCAAAGGCTGCAATGCCTTTCATACATTTCAGTCTCCCTCAGCTCAGGTAAAAACGAAGGAAAGAGCTATATCAATGTTCATAAAGGACAAGTACACTGACAGACTGGTCCAACAACATGACTCACTTGAGCTGCTCCATGCCCAACTAACCATAGGTGTAACCTTCTATCATATGCTTGCTAGCTACAGATCCCCAAACATGAGTCTGGAGAACCATACTTCCTACCTAAACCTACTGGAATCTCTTAATTTTCAACCTAACACTTATCTTTATGGGTGACTTCAACTACCTTTATGTCTCATTATTCACTTACTCAGAGGTGTTTGGGCTTTGTCAATGCAAACACCCTGGAGCAATTCATTAGCTCCCCAACTAGAAGTACAAATATCCTAGACCTATTACTCACAAACATGGGGATATACTGCTCTGTCCCATGCATTAACTCCTCCACAAAATGATCTCCTTTAGTATTTAAACTAACCTAGAACCCCCATCAAACTCCAAACCTATTAAGAACTTTGCTAAGGCCAGTTACCTCAGACTAAATGACAGCTTATTAAACTTCCAAACCCCTCAGAACCAGGATGACACTGTGCCTACTCTGAGCTATACACCAAAGCACTGTATAACCACATTCATAGATGCATAGAGGAAGCAGTACCTGTCTGTATCAAACCTATGATTACTGGCAAAAATAAACCACCCTGGTGGACCCCTCGCATAAATAGGCTATTTAACAAAAGGGACAGACAAAACACTGCAAAAAGACACATACCAGTCTAAATAAACAAATTAGAGAGCTGGTCAAATCGGCCAAAGCACATTATTAGGCAAAGATAGCATCTAAGCTGAAAGAGAATCATAAGACTTTTTTTAATTATGTTCATAACATCAGGGGAAATGTTCAGCAATGTATCGAGTTAATCATGAACTGCAGGACGTATACTCAGCCTGAAACTATAGCAATCCTGATGGCTGAAAAGTTCAGTTCAAACTTCTCCCACCCATCGCCTCCTACCACACCCAAATAAATACCTGTAACCATCCTCCTACTAGTCATTACAAGAGAACAGGTCCTTACTGCTCTCACTAAAGCCAAAAACACAACCTCCATGAGTCCTGACAATATTCCAGGATACTTCTTAAATAGCTTAAAACAGAACATATCTAGGACACTAGAAACCCTGTTTAACCCCAGCATCTGGATGCGCTTTGTCCCAGAGGAATGGAGGGCTGCAACAGTTGTCCCTCTGCACAAGGGGACCCATCAACTGACCCAGGGAATTACAGACCCATAAGCCTGACCAGTCTCATCTGCAAGGCCATGGAGAGAATTAGCATGAACCTGATCAAAAATGACATAGAAACTCCCTTAATTCTGGACCAGACCCAATTTGGCTTTGTCAAAGAGAGGTCTTGCCTGCTTAATATGGTGGACTTTTTTGGGAATGTCACCAGGGCCGAGGAGGAGGGTAAAATGGTGCACACTGCTTATCTAGACCTGGCCAAAGCTTTCAATACAATCTCCTACTTGGGGATCACAGATAAACTTAGTGTGTCAGGCATAAACCCCCACATCATCAGACAGATAGCCAACCAGCTCACTGACAGGATATATATACTGCCCAGATAGGTGAGTCCACTTCCAATAAGAAACCTGTTACAAGTGGTGACTCACAGGCAGGGCCGTCACCACCATTAAGGCAAATTAGACACTCACCTAGGGTGCAGATCATGTTGGGGTGCAGCCAGGCAGCTCATAATACTTCTCTAATTTAGTTAAATGTAGCGAGAGATATTCCACCATGTCATCGATGTCACCCGAGTGGGGCACATTTCACAAATGACTGCTCCATCTGGGGGAGTTAAAAAATGACAAACTCTTTAGGACCCTGGAGATATCTCTTGATGGCAGCAGCAGCTGCAGTGTGGAGGGTTAAGTGACAGAGTTCTAAACCAGTACGAGCATTCCTCAAGGTAAGGGACACCAGCGAGCCTGGCAAACTATTATACACCCCTGCAACATGATACACACTGCTTATCCTTGCTAACTTCCCACCGAGCCTTATCTTCTTTGCATTTTATGGATTGGTGCTGTGTGGACTGGTAGGATGTAGCCAGAATAAATGCAGCTTTTTATTGCTCTAGGCCTTTAGTAATGCTAGCACTAATAACGTGTATTAAGTTTCAGTGGAGACCAGCGTAAGGTAAAGCTACAGAGTTCCTTAAAGTTTACATTCTTAAAGGAGCCAAAGCCAACATGAGGAAGTAAGAAGATATGCCTGCTTAATAGTTTTAATGTACTATATTACATTTTGTAAATAATAACTGCTAGGTTGATTCCACTAGTTTGCAGCTAAGGATCTATGTACAAGACAAAATTACACATATTTCTACATTATCTGATTAGATACAGAACTAAATGCAAGGGTTCAGAGCCAGAAAAAATACATAAAAATGCATCAGTTTATTACAATTACAGTGCATGACTGAAAACACTGATGATTTGGCTCCAAATCCCATCAGTTTCCATTTGCATAATTTAACCTGTGTAAGTAATTTAAAATTGTTGTTTTACTGTGTCATTTCTGAGACACAGAAAAGAGGTGTTAGTGTGCTTGCCTGGGTTAGAAACATACATACTTGAGACAAAATTAAACATTAGTGTTTACAATATATAGAGAGACAATAATTCTCAATGTACTAGCATCAGCACTAAAGGCAAACTGTACCCAGACAGCTAAAATGAGGCAATACTGATACTGAGGATGAAACAGCAATGGTAATGTTGGATTTTCAGCACTGGCTAAATATTTGCTGCTGTAAGTGCTAAGTCATATAAAAGGCAGTGGAGAGGCTGGCTTTGTGGAGTTGGGGGCTGCACCCTGATGTGACTCAGTAACACAGATCTGTATAATGAACCCAGGTGCAGGTGGAGACAGCTGTGGGGACTGGAGTGAGCAGACACATGGTCATCTTGGACATATCCTGTTGTGAAACACTGGGGAAGTGAGGAAAAAAATGGAGCCTACAGAGGAATGGGACAAAAAATTCTAACAATGGCAGAGTAAGACTAAAAGCAAACCACAGTAGTGGAAGCCTAACCTTAATAGGGTATATAACAAAATGAAAAAAAAGTCATGGCTAAAGTCAGGAATAGCAACTCCCACAATGATAGGAGTTCTCTACTTAAACTAAACAGGAGACTAAGAGGACTAATTAAGTCCAACAAGGCCAATTATGAGGACAAGACAGCCTCTCAAGCTAAAGACAACCATAAGGCCTTCTACAACTATATTTCAAACCTCAAAGGCAACACACATCAGTGTGGCGAACTGATGGCCAATGGTGTCACCTTCAATGGTTTGTAGTGGAGTTGAACACCCTGCTGCAGTATTCTCTTGGATATTTGCAATATTCAAAGATTGTAAAAGAAGGCATAGTGTAACACTGGCTTGGGATTGTACAGTAATCATTTTAATTTTAATATAAAGATCCAATATTTGTTCTATATGTTTGTCACTTCAGCGCATAATGTCGAATATCCAGGAGTTATTTCCTGTTCGATTATTTCCTTTTTTGCTTTATACTTGACATTTTGTTTATTATAACATCCTGGGCCTGGAGTTTGGCAGGGTCAACCAGATCATAGTTGAAGATGAAATCTGCTGTGGGTTGGCTGTTTTGGGGGCACACTAATAAGTTTTAACTAGGGCGCAAAATAACCTAGCACCAGTCCAGCACTGCCCACAAGGCTCAGTGTTGGGACCCCTTCTGTTTGGTATAGATTTCTTTGAAGTAAATGCCAATGTTGGGGGCCTCTGGCTCACCTAGTTTGCTGACAACTGTAAGCAATCATTGAATCCCAAAATTATGTTGACATCCTACAAACAGGCCTAAAAATGATAAACGTCTGGTGCCAAAACCATGGTCTAAGACTAAATGCTAAAACATGCATAATCATACCCTTCATTAAATCATATATTCCAGCAAATTATAATATTACTAGCACATCACTAAGAGTAGATCCAGTGGTGAAAGACCTAGGAACGCAGATAGAAAGCAACCTACCAGGTATCTATGGTAGTGAGGAAATCTTTCTGTGTGGCTCAACTTATAAGTAAAGGCATGGCATCACTGTCAAAGGAAGTCATATTGCCATTGTACTTGGCCCTCATCAGACCCATAATTGAGTACAATGCTCCCTTCTTCATGTTTCTAATCAGGTACTTACACCCCAGAGGTTTATCACTAAAAAAATACAAATGTAAGACACGTGTCTTATGCAGACTGACTAAAGAACCTATCCTTTTATTCCATGTTATATTTTTATTGAGAGGTGACTTATGCCTGACCTACAAGGCATTTTCTGATCCAGCTCTGACAAAAATGTTACATATTCACAGGAAAAATTATACAAGGGTTATGCATTCCATGGACTTGAACCTTACTTATACAAGGGTTATGCATTCCATGGACTTGAACCTTACTTATACAAGGGTTATGCATTCCATGGACTTGAACCTTACTTATACAAGGGTTATGCATTCCATGGACTTGAACCTTACTTATACAAGGGTTATGCATTCCATGGACTTGAACCTTACTTGTGACTCTAACAGAACTTGCTAGAGAGACACTTTCATATTCCAAAGGCTACCTTGTCTATGGAATAAACTTCTCATCTTTATAAAAAAAAGCCTGTCCCTTACTCTCTTGAAAAAGAATTTGGATAAATGGAAAGGGAACCATAAGTTCACTCCTGGGGTACTGCCAGTGTACCATATGGAGAGAGGCAGTCTGTAAAATGACTCAGGGCTCCAACAGCCAAAGACCTACTATCCTGATACTACCCCATTCCATATCTGGAGAATTAAGACATAATATTGTCATATCCTGGATATAATTGGCTAGGCTTATAAAGGCTCTTGTGCCATTAGCCTAGTGATCACCTATGAAACTATAATTGTTGCTTCAGTTCTTATCTATCTGCACAATAACTGTGTCAGGCAGGAGTGCCTTACACAAGGGTATTACATATGTCACACTCTGCTCCCATATTTGTAACACCACACACACACACACACACACACACACACACACACACACACACACACACCTACATATGGGATGCATATCCATTAGAATATTGATGTGCATAATTCCCTTATGTGTTTGGCCTATTTCTGTAGCATACTCAGTTAATACACAGGTTCAGTGCTAACAGTGATGGGATCGGTTTGATTCTTGCAAAAGGAGATCATGGCTTTTAAGCCATTCCTGTTTTCCAACATGTTATATTAACGGAAAGCATGCTATGCTACTATCCCATAATGTATGTACTGTCCTTATGAACTGCCCTCTCGACACAGCATGTTAATGACATTCATATGTCATGTAATCCCTTCTGTTACAATCTTAATTTGTGTAACTGTCACATCCTGTAATAGCATGTCTGCTTTTTATTACCTATATTTGCTCAGAAAGTGTGACCACCATTAATTATTATGACATACATATTACAAAATTTTATTATTGCAAGACTGTCTTTGTGACATAAGCACCGTCACATGAATTATCTTACTATAATTTGAACATGTACCCTCCCCTCTTACATAAGGCTGTATTCATCTCTTTTATGGTGCACATTGTCCTCAGTACACTTTCCCTATCTGGAAACCCATCTATTGCAGTTTCCCCTGACATTTCCCCTACCCTTTTACTTATTTTTATATTCATACATTTGAATTATGTGCACATTACACTCAGTACACTTTCCATGCCTGGTACAACTTGCATTTTTTGCTGTATTTAGCTTTCTGAACTGTCTGCACAAGTACGCTTCACAGGTTTGCCAGTAGGCAAGTTTGTTTGTTTACTGTGCTCATGCTGCTCAACACATTTCCCTGGCCACCAATACTGTTGCTGGTCATGAAAGCATGCTTGGATTTGTGTTAGCATGATTTGCAGCATGCATGTCACATGAACCTTACACGATTGTTCATGAATCTCACAGTATGTTTAATTTCTCTGTCCAGCTTGTTTATTTCAGTTTTCAAAGCTGTAGTTTGACCTCTTTTTCATTTCTTATATTTTTCTGTCTCTCGCCTTAATAAAGTATCTTGTTCTTATGGAAATATACCCTCCTGACATTGTGTGCCTAGATCATAATATTAAACATTTTTTTTTATTTTTTGCATTCAAACAATTTTTCTTTCAAAGCGTTCTACGTTATTTCAGCAGCTTTTCCACTGAACACATCACTCCAATTAGTTTTACATAGTGACTGTTTTGTTTCTATATAATCTGTTTTTAATCTTCAGTGCATTGGTTTAGATTTCAGTTTGGCAGAATTTTCTAGCAACAAAGTAACCTTTATAATTCCAAGACCACTGCACTTCAACAGTGGTAAAACTTGACATGAAGTAACAATAATGTATTTAGGAACACAAACAATCCCCGGGATTCATGAAGCTCGGTGCAAGGCCGGCGTAAGGGCTGCGCCGGCGGTGCAGTGAATAGCTGGCGTAGTAGCGCCATATGCATAGTAATAAGAGTGCGCCGCAACCACAGACACGTGCGTAGTGTACGTGAGCGAGCCCAAGTAGGATGCGTCCGGAGGCGTGGCTAAGCCGGCAGGCGGTGAGCAACCTAATGTGCTGACTGCACGGTCCGCCCATAATAGTAATGGCAGCATCCAGGGCCCGTGCAGAATGAAATGCACGTAGAGTATGCAACATAGTACCCGTCCCAACTAAACGGAAAAGCAAATACAACCCACGAAGCCCTAAGTGTACCCGTCCAAGGAGCAAAGGATACGCTTAAGACCGTGTTTGTCCCGCAATGCACCGTCAGTGGTCATACCCAGAGAAGGTGTACCGCAGCATGTCAGCGTACCGCACCGACATAGGAGTAGCGACTAAGGTTACCACCTGTCCCACTTTGCGAGGGGCAGTCCCTCTATGGGCAGTTGTGTCCCGATAACAAATATTAAAAATGGCAAATGTGCTAAGATTGTAGGACATAATGATATCCCGTATTTAATGTAATGGTTGCATGAATTGGTTATTTCTGTAACTGAAATACCTAAATGTCACAAGAAACAGAATAAGCAACCAAACTGCCACAACAATAAGCTTTTATGTATGCAAACAAGTGAAGTTCTATGCTATATAGTGACCATGGGTATGTGTCGGCCTGTAAAATCAGATGTGAGTCCCGAAAATATTCCACCTTGGCAACTGGAAAAGGTGGCAACCCCAGTAGCGACATGGGCATGGTCACCAGGGTTACCAGCTGTCCCAATTTGCCATGGACAGTCCCTCATTGGACAGTTGTGTCCCGGCAAAAATCGAAAAAATGGCAAATGACCTGAGATTCCCTGCCAAAAATATTCCCGCAATATACCTGTAATAGTAGCATAAAACATATATTTTGTATATGAAACACATACATGGCATAAGAAACTGAATATGGAACCCAAATGCTAACAGAATAAGTGTATATTATGGCAAACAAGTGAAGTTCTGTCAACTCCACTCGCTGTGGGTATGTGTTGTCCTGCAAAATCCGATGTTTCCACAAAACATGTCCCACTATGGGCATTGGAAAAGGTGTCAACCATAATGGTCACAAGCAGTAGTGAGAGTACATAGCCGGGTAGCTGTGTCAACATAACAACAGGAAGGAACCAAGATGCCCTAAACATAGGCAAACTTGTGCATAGCAACATATCCCACACACAGCAACGTCTCTGTCGCATACACAGGATGGCGTATGTTTAAGTGTAATATCCAGAAGCAGAACCCATGCATGCAGATGTAATACACAATAGCCTCATTGTAGCATGTAAGTCCCACACATGTACACCTGTGCACCCAAACCAGCTAGCATCCTTGTGCAGCTATACACCTACACACAATGTGCATACCTGAAATGTGGCAAGAAGTTTGTGTTAGGCAGTGCCACGCGGGCAAATACGTACCCCACATGTCACCAACCCACCTCAGGTACAGATATGGAAATGGCTGCATGTGAATGTGTCTGCAGAATGTGTGGTATGTACCCGTCCAAACCATATAGGTTTGCACACGACACGGTGCACATAACTGTACACATGTGGACAAGTCGGGTTGTTGAACCACCGCATCAATGATTAGCTATGCAGAGAAGTCAAACACATATAGCGGAACATGTGCCTACCAAACAGGACGTCCTAACAGGGTGCTACAGGCAAAGAAGGGGAAGGTGGGACATCACATGTGGAGAGTAGCATTGCCGGACGGCCAAATACACACGGTCAAGGTAAAGGACGGAACAACATGCATATGGCCGGATGGATGTTGTTAGAAAAATATATATAGAAACAGATATGAAGTGCCAGTTTAGAATCAAAATGCTATATAATGCATTGAATTGTACCGTACAATATGGCAGTAGAAATGATCATGCATGTAATTGGTGAAGCTAAGCTGTAGTGTGATGGAATTCTGACCCTGGCAGTAACCAGTACAGCAGGCCTATGTCTCTCAGCATTAATTATCTGCTGGGTTACAGAAAAATAAATGTATGTACATGCATAACATCACCCCTTCCCCTGAGGAGGATGGCCTTGTGAGCTCTATCGAAGATAAGAGTACAACTCCTTACCAGAGAGACAAAGGAACCTATTAAGAAATGAGCTGACTACTGTATCAGAACAGTCCAGGGTCCTTGAAACAGCTACAATTACAGAAGGACACTGTAATTGACCAGGTGCCTTGCAAGGCTGTGTTATTCTCATGGGAAAACATTTTAAAAGCACGACCTCAGCACCCACGTATGTATAGACTATTGCGGACCATAGTGATGGAAATGCCCTGTGACCGACCACGTCAGTAAGGTGGGCAAAAGCTGATTGTAAACACTATATAAAGAAATTGCTTACTGTATAGAGTCAGACAAAACCCTCATACTTGGACTGTATATTACTTTGCCTGCCTGTGTACACTACTAAAACGTTGTGAACCCGAGCCTCCTGTGTTATTGACTGTCACTTAGAAAAGCCTACTGATTACTACAGTCTGGTTTTAACAACTTATTTGACATTGTGGTCCTTCTTAGCCAGAATTCCCTTGGTAAGCTACAGGTCAGAGTGCATGGGTGGTTAGACATCTGCGCAGGAGAATTTGCCTAAATGGTTCTTCTTGAATGAAAAGACCTCCGACTGAATTGTTGTGTGTAAAGAGGCTGTCCACTGTCTGATCTGTGGCTGAAAAGCGGAAAACTGGATCCCAAGAAGAAAACGTGCACTCATAAACAGGAGGCTCAGGTAAGGAGGGTTTGCCTCTTTGTCTCTATTGTAGATCAGGGACCAGACTACATTGTATTTCTGTTAACAGTTGTGATAGCAGGTCGAAGACCAATCCAAATAGTTTTAAATCTGGACATAGATCAGGGGAACACAGAGTAGAATAAATAGTCATTGTAGACACTACAGTGGATACAGGGAAGGAGATACCACGTGGTACGAGAGAAGGGTTACGCAGCAGTCGTGTAGAGGATATGGGAGATTAGTGCACAAACAGATCATGTGATCCGCGTTTGACGGGTGACGTGAAGTATATGCAATCGCAGAGAGCACATAATGTGAGATATTCTGCAAAATGGGGTAATAAATATGACATTGATGGTATATTAGACAAAATATCGTTACTGAAACATTGGATTCTCTAAAAATGTGATGCAGATGTTCTAGGGTAACCACCTGTCCCACTTTGTGACGGACAGTTCTTTGGTCAGTTGTGTCCTGCAAACAAACCGAACAAATGGCAAATGTCCTGATATCTTAGGACAAAGATTTCTCAGATATCTTTTTAAATGGTAGCATAAAACAGTAATTTTGTATGTGGAACACCAAAATATCATAATAAACAGAATAAGCAACTGAAATGCTACAAGAATTGGTTGCTCTCCTGGCAAAAAGTGAATTGCTGTCCTATGTACTGGCCGTGGGTATGTTCTGCCCTGGCAAATTACACGTTCCTAACACTAATGTCCCACATTGTGCATTTGAAAAGGTGGCAGCCCTAAGATGTGCAGGTGACAAAACAGCGACAATTGGTTATCCGTCAAGCACATAGGTGGATTGAGGTAGTGAACCGAAGGGAACAGAACACTAGAAATGCGAAAGCATCATACGTACACAAAGAAGATCATAATACAGTAGTAGCGACAGCCCCCCCACCCCCCTACCACCTCCGATACCACATCCAGGATATGAAGCGGGAGGGCAGGCTAGTTCCCCACACGTTATCCTGTGGCAACAGAGGTATCACAACGACCAAATGTAAGAGAAGCTATTGAAACCACATCCCGAACTCGTAACATACCTAGGGACACTCAAGTAAGAAGACAGTCAGTAGAACAGAGTGAGGATATCTGTCAATTAATTGAAGTACCAAACCCTCCTGCAGGACAGGAAGGCCACGACCCAACTCCCTTAGTGTATACACCGTGGACACCAGAAGATATCTGTAAAGTCACAGAGGGAATTCCCCATCTACAAAGTAATCGCTATTCACCATGCAATACCCCTGTATCTTCTGATTGAAAAGCAAAGGGGGAATGGCGGATGGTACAGGATTTACAAGCTGTAAATCATGTAATAATACCTAGGGTACCGATGGTGCCAGACCCACACACTATATTCAATGCTATGAACACACCACAGAAGTATCTTACCGTGGTACATATAAGCTATGCTTCCTTTGCAATACCTATACATCCAGATAGTCCGTATTGTTTTGCATTTACATTCAGGGTAACAGATACAGCCATACCCGGCTATCGCAGGGATACTGTGAAAGTACAACGATATTCGCACAGGGGATGGCTAGCTACATTCCGGTGTTTACTCCACCCGGGGCCAGTCAAATTCTACTTTATGTGGATGATATTCTGCTTGCGGCCCCTACCCAGCAGCAATGTATGGAAGATACAATAGCATTAGTGTGATATTCAGCAGAACAGGGACATAAATTAAGCAAGTATAAATTGCAACTACAGAGAATACAGGTCAAGTACCTGGGATATGTGGTATCCCAGGAGGGTAGAACATTACATGACGATAGGAAGGCAGCAATTTCACAAGCACCCAAGCCAACTACCAAGAAGGGAATGATGTCCTTTCTGGGCCGACTAACACTTTTCAAAGCTGGTTACCAAACAATGCTTTGGAATCTGCTCTATTGTCTGCCTTAATCTTTAATACACCTATGGCAGCACAACATATACTACACTGGATTCCAGTAGCAGAAACAGCTTTCTGCAGACTAAAACGATTGATAGCTTCAACATCTGTATTAGGTCTCCCGAATAATCATAACACATGTTGTCAGACTGTAGATTGTAAGCGGAGATATATGACGTCAGTCATGATGCAACAGCATGGAAGTAAGCAACGCCCCATAGCTTACTACTCATCGCAGTTGGACTCTGTGGCATGGTCAGTGCCACATTGTGTACAGGCAGTTGTTGTAGCACCCATGGCAGTACAGGCCCCGGCCTTAATGTTATTATTCCACCCTCTCACTGTGAGAATGTGTCATGCAGTTGCGATCATTATGCTGCAAGAGAAGATAGCATTCCAGACCCGTGCTAGACATCTGTCTTGTTTGACCATACCCCTGAGTCAACCTCATATGGTGATTGAACGTTGTACAACATTAAACCTATCAACGTCACGTCCGACACCTGTGTATGGCACACCACACAGTTGCCTATATGAAATGGATGAAATAACTCCACACAGACAGGATATCACTGATATACTCTTAGATGATGCAGAGGTGACAATTTATGTGTACGGATCATGTCGACAGAGTCCTACAGAAACGAATCAAGTAGGTTATGCAGTAGTTATTGATAATGAGATTGTAGATGCCCAACCCCTGCAGCATAACGTGTGTGCTCATGCAGCAGAATAGATAGCTTTAACACGTGCTTGTACTCTATCGAAAAACTGATGTGTGGACATTCATACCGATAGTCAGTATGTTGTCTGTACAGTGTATGTTTATGAGCAGCAGTGGAAGAATAGGGGAATGATAACATCCACCGGTAAACCGATTAATCATGCGCAATTGATCTTGAATGCATTAGATTCCATTCAGTTATCCACTAAAGTAGCTAATTGTAAATGTGCAGCTCATACAAAGCAACAGGATAACAGTAGGAAAGGTAAGGCACGAGCTGATGCAGCTGCAAAACAAGCAGCCTCACAGTTTGAAAGTGTCTGTTTGAATGAGGAATGACAATCCTCAGACATTCTAGATGTAGAAATGTTACAAACAATGCAAACATCAACTACGAATGCAGAAAAGCAGACGTGGGTATGACGAGGAGCAATCCTTGAAGACGGACTGTACATATCCACAGTGAGAAAGCCAATATTAATGTCTAATGTATTCAGATATGCGGCTTTGTTGAGCCATGGGTAGAGCCATGTCTCAACAGGGGGGATGGTACAGTTTGTTAACAGAATACCCCTAACATACGGAATTAGGGACCACATACAAACATCATGAGCAGCGTGTCACATTTGCAGTAGACATCATGCACAGGGAGCATTTAAACCGAAGGGAGTGAGTTTACCTACACCACCATAACCGTTCCGTACTATTTGTATGGAGTTCATACATCTGAATAAATGTGAATGGAAGAAATACTGTTTAGTGATTACATATATATAATCAAAATGGGTAGAAGCATTCCCAACCATGAATCCGGATGCAGCAGCAGTGGCAAAGGTGCCAGTAAAATAAAGTATCCGTAGATCTGGCATACTGTAAAGAAGCTACAGTGACAATAGAACACATTTAGTGAACCAGACAATCACGCAACCTGGGGGATTACTTTGTATTTCCATGAATATAAATTGCATGTACAACCCACAGTCAGCATGACTGGTGGCGCTGTACAATGGGATCCCGAGAAATAAGTAGAGGAGGTTGGTGGGTGACACCCAGACGAGTTTCATTTGCTGTCTACCTCTAGCATTGCTGAGCATGACAACAGTTCCAAATGTAAAGTGTTTCACCCCCTTCGAAGTAGTATGTGGAATGGCATATCATGTGCCAGAGTGGAAAGCTGTCATGCCTGCAGAGCCGGAGGTGGATGGCTCATTAGCAGGTGACATGAGAGGATTGTTAACCAATAACACTGTTTTGCAGTTAAAGTCTTTTACAGATGAAGAGCAAGCGAAGCCGGACGCATAGCTGTCCCCAGTATCCTGTGTGTATGTCACTGTTATCCAAAGAAGATAATTGCCATGTGGAATGTGTGAAGGTCTGTACCAGGTACTGTTGGCAATGCCTACTGCAGTAAAGTTTGTGGAGAGGTCGTCCTGGGTTCACCTCACAGTTTTCAAACCGGTAAAGGATATCAAGTCTGATTTACATCTTGTAGCTGATATACCATACAGACTGAATCACCCGGGCCAGACTGTATAACAATACAAAGCAACCCCAAAGACATTTGGTTTACTGTCTTACTGATCATACACCTATTAACCATGTTTGTGTTTACTTTACATTTTCTGGGACCGTACCTGCATATAACTACATGGATACAAATAGTGATACGTGATGAACTGGCCACAGAGTGGCTTCCAAACTTCAACACATACCTAGGCATGACGTGTGCATGTACAGACTATGAACATTTTAAATTGCTGTGTTTGTACTGCCATACCTACATCATATGGAGGACTTCCGATGTATGTTGTCCCCTTGGGGATAGATTGAGACTTGTGAATATTTACACTTTGATACAGGTTCTGTGAGATCACAGGACAAAGTGGCACTGTACTTACCTGTTACACAAAAAGTAATTGTTTGTTGTCATAAACATGATACAGTTCAAGTTGGTGGGAGTATTTGTAACATAACTGTGTCTTACAAATGTCATATAACAGCCAAAGATCACAGTACTACTTGTAGCACCATTCATGATCTGTATTAAAGCTTCATGAGAACAACGTGGAAGGATGTGCAGAAACATCCTGAATTGTATAAACAGTCCTCTGTTATAGACAGGAAAATGTTACATGCAGAGGTAACCCGCATCAGTAGTAAAGAAGAATATTGTTATTTTGTTTGTGGGAAAAAGCATATCAATGGTTACCTGAGAATTGGTCCGCAGTTGTTATTTGGGTTATCTGGCTCCAGTCACATGACATACTGCACAATTGCCTCTGGGTAAAGCGAACTATAACACATTTAGCTCGAAGAACTGGGAACACAGTCGAGAAACCTACTAATCCAGTGGGTGAAATGGAAGCTGTTCTGAATATCCAGTCTTCTGCAAGAGATAAAGGAATATCGATTCATATGGACTTGAGTGACAGCGTCATAACCTGGCCTGGAACACTCCCAGCTTGTGGAGTAGTGAAATCAATCAGGGAACAGAGGAAGTTGTCAAAACCTGTCAGAGGAATGATCAATGTGACTTTTCGCTCTTGAACTTGTGACTGATTAACTGGATGCAATGAGAACTGTCGTGTCACAATATGTAATAGCGCACGACTGCACCCTGGCGGCGAGAATTGGTACGTGCGCGCTTATCAAAGAAGACCGCTGTGTCCAAGTACCACATAATAAGACCAAAATCAACGCCCACCTAGAGGTAATACAGCAGGTGTCATCCATGGCGGAACCAGGCCCAAACCCACTGACGAACCATTTCCACAAACCATTTGGTGGATGGGGTTCAGTCATACTGAATATCTTGATTGCCATTTGTGTTGTTCTGCTCATATTGGGAGCATGTGTCTGTTGCGGGATACTTTGCATGTAAGTATTACTTAGGGACTCTGTCGACGTATCTGTAACCAAGACTATGTATCAAGACCTGTAGTGGTATTTGTCAATACAAAATGAAATCCTTTCTGAAATGTACAACAAATTACTTGCCTAGTTAAACGTTCCAGAGAGGAAGAGGCTAGGGAATGAAATAATGTTGTATATGTTTCTGGATAGAATAGAAGCAATCAAAGGAGGGAGAATGTTAGCAAAATATATATTTAAACATATATATGACGTGCTAGTTTAGAAGCAAATAGTGTATAATGCATATTATTCTATTTTACAATATGGCAGTAGAGCTTATCATGCATGTAATTGCCTGTAGTGTAGCTGCAGTGTGATTGAACCCTGACCCTGGCAGTAACCAGTGCAGCAGGTGTATGTCATTCAGCATTAGTCATCTGCTGGGTTAGAGAATAATAAATGTATGTACAGGTATATCTGTCATCCTTCCACTGAGGAGGATGGCCTTGTGAGCTCTATCTAACACAGAGTACAGCTGCTCACCAGAGAGACAAAGGAACCTAGTAGGAAATGAAGTGACGACCAGATCTGAACAGTGTTGGAACCGTGACAGAGCAGAATTTACCGAAGTACATTCTAATTGACTATGTGGCTCGCAAGGCTGTGCTATCCTCATGGGAAAACATTTAATAAGCATTACCTTAGCACTGTTGTAGGAATACAATATTGTGGACTATAGTGATGTAAATGCCCTGTGACTGACCACATCATTAATGTGTGCAAAAGATGATTGTAAACACAATACTCATACAGCTGTTACATGTATAGAGTAAAACAAAACTCTAAACTTGTACTGCATAGTTATTTGCCTCCTGCTGCACAGTAGTAAAACGTTGTTAATCTCAGCTTCCTGTGTTATTGACTGTCATTTTGAAAAGACGAATGAGTGTTACAGTTTGATTTAAACAACGTAATTGACAGATGTGTATGTTCTAGCATGGGAATAGGTCAAGCCAACCATCACAATCACCATGTGTACCACATACAAACAGCCAGTAACACGCAGTAGTAGTGCATGAAGGCATACACGACTGTGGGAATAGTACAGGACATATGGCACGTGCCAAGTGCAGATGCATGACACAAACCCCAGGATGGGTGTCCCTGCAAAGAGGAACATGTGACAACCACACCTCCCACAGATGTACCGGCAATAAAAACACATGCCTAACACACAGAAACACTACCGTCCAACACACGACTGCAACGGAGCCTGGTCAAACACCAACATGAAGCATGCACAAACAGGGACTTGTGTAATTGTTGCCTTAACACCCCCCCCATAGGCCAAAGAAGAATAGAATGGACATATGCATGTAATGTTCTGAAGGATGTGTGGTAGTCCTCAGTATCACAGTGTTAGGGACACAGATACACTGTCATCAACTGTGATGTATGTGCACTGTAGGCAGCATACCTGCAAGTAATACAGAGGACAATCATGTGCCACAGAAATATACACTTGAGAAAGAGGATAGGGGATAGACATGTGTAAATGTGACAAACTATGAATATAGGTTCATACGTCCATAGGTACAGGGTAGGCCATCGTCCCAGGTTCAGCCATAACCCTACACCATAGTTAGGATGACTTTGCCAACCTTCTGTGCTTGAGATAAAATACTTATGATATTGCTGTACCTCTGTCAAGCAGTGATAATGATGTAATCCCTGGCCTATACCTGCAATTCCCCATCCAATGAACAACATACCCGCGAACAAGGCTAGGAAGGATCTCTGTCTCACATGTACTGTGATGTAGATCCACAGCATTGTGAGTGTCTGGGTGATATATGTGTCACTCAAACACATCCCATTAATGACCATGACAAGGTTCATGTCACCTGCCCTTGTGTTTCTGAGGGATGCAGATACAGTAGGTGAAGGATACACATGACATATGGGTTGACATGGCCTCGTATGTCAGGCACAGGTCAACACTAAACAACAGGTATGTGACTGAATGGGGCAGGGGTCCTACAAGTGGGGCAGCATTACACAAAATGATGTCATCCTGCATCTGTACGACAATTAACCTATGAGGCCTTCCCAGCTGCTGTAGGTGTATGGACAGATACACTCTGAATGGGGCAATGTAGTAAATCATAGGTGTAACACGTAATGGGTACAAGGAGACAATGACCTACCCTGATGTAGATGTGAATCCCTGCACAAACAGGTGGGCAATGTAGAAGTCCCACGGAACCACGATAGCAACGTGTGTGTTGAACGAATGGTGACCGACAAACTCTGTCCCCTGACTGCTGGTAATCACCCCTGTGCTCAGTGGACAGCCACCTATATGCTGGACAGGGGTTACCTAGTACTCCTCGACAGGTATGATGTTGCATTACTTAGCATTTAGCTGTGGGACATGTCCCTGACAGCAGATATGCATATCTGGGAGGCCCCTTTGAAGGATATCTGTGTCAGATGTCCGTCCCACTATGGCAGCTGTTTTGCAGTCATCTACAAACAATGTTGCCCATAACACCCCTGTGTGTGCCTGTACTGTGGAAATGTAGATGTATGAGAGGAGTGGACCCAGGGAAGGGCCACATGGGACACCGTCACGGCGACAGGCAGTAGGTCTGACATGCTGCCAGCAACTATGACCGTGGGTTGTGTCACATAGACAGTTTGCAACACATTCTGTGATGTACGTGTTCACATCCCAGCCAATGGGTTTATCAATGATACCTGAGGGGGGTAATGTGATGAAGGCCTTTGCCAGGTCGAGGTAGGCTGTATGGACTGCAAGACCCCCATCAATGGCCTCGGTGACTGTCCCGAAAATGTCAACCATGCTTTAAAGGCATGAACCGACCCTGAACAAGACAAACCGTGTTGGATGCAAAGTATGCATGTCCTATGCGTTCATGTACGAGCCGCAGTATGATCCCTCCCCATGTCTTTGCAGATAGGTCTCCTCATGGTAATGGGACAGTAATAACCAGGGTCAGTGGAGGCATTGGCCCTGTGACATGGGACTACAGTTGCCATGCGACACAACCTGGATGCGTTACCTGAGGTGAGGCTACAAAGAAATAGCTGTCCTAACTGTGGGTCTAATTCCTCAATGAGATAGTGGAGTACACAGTCGGGTCACCAGCTGGTCTCATGGATGCTATGTCCACTACCCTGGAGAGAGCATGTCCCACCCGTGTGTCACAGAACATTTGGTGACCACAAACCGCTGGTACAGACATCTCCTCATGTGTGGGGAGGGTGTGGAGATGTCCTCAATGAACTTGTCAGCCCGTATTTTGGCAATGTGTGTATGTTGAGTAAACTCCACCTCTTTGTGAACCCAGTCAGAGCATATGTGGGAGTGATCTCCCAGGTGTCGAGCATAGCAAATGAAGGTGGTATGATTGTCAGCCAGGTCCATGTAGGTATATCTGTGGAATGTGCCCTGGACCATGGCATGACAGTGTGTAACTCTACACATATGATGACCAAGGGTGTCATACCTCACAGGGTGTCTGCTCCGCCTTGTAGTAGCCACCTCCTCTTGTTGTACAGCCTGTGTATGGCTGGGGTACACCACACTGGATGCCTGGCATTGGTACAATTAACCACAGTTGGGTAAGGGAATGCCTGGTTCATGCAGTCCTGTAGGTACTGGTAGACGGCATATGTGATTGATGCAGTGGCTGCAGTACTGTCGACCACTGGCTCAGGCTCCTTAAAGGAGACCACAGTAGTGTGCAGAATTGTGAAGTCTGCCTCTGAGCAAGCAATGTGTATGGTAACTGGCAACACTCACAGCAACGGATGCCAATAGCAGAAGCCATTGTCCAAATAACATAGATTAACTTCGGCATGACAATATGTATTATCATACATGTATTGACACGTGTCTGCTAATTACAATTGCAAATGGCCAGTAAGACCGGTCTAAAGTTCCCGTGATGTACCTAGTCTGGAGGTGTTGTTCCGACAATAAAGTGGTGATACCTCCCAACCGTGACCTCTGGGGATTAATTAAAGTGGTTGTTAACCTGCAACATTGCATGTACACCATTGGGTTCTGGTGTCAGAAAACATGGTTCCTGTAGCACTACACAGTATGGGTAGTCAAGCAGACATCCGCGATTGTTGAACACACAGCATCAGTGAAACCCACTGCTCACAAGGACACAGTCCGACAAGCTCTACACTTTACATATGCACAGTGGTGTCCATTGTAGGACCCAAAAATTCATTAAAGGACAGCGTGCCCGCTTCTTTCATCACCTACGTGAACTCATTGTCGTCACCACGTCACAGGTACACATATGCACCGCAAGCGTATTTAATGTTGATGATAGCTGTCCATGAAATGCAGCACATATGCACAGAAATACCCAGGGTACCAGGTCCATAGAACTGCGTCCACATCACAGTCCCGCACACATGAAGGATGTGTAATGGGTACTGTCGACTGTTGCAGTCAAGGGATTCTGGGTATGTAGAATCTGGGCTCGGTGTTGTTTCGCAGCCAATCCTTTGTCCCGCCCCGTGGGAGGGATGTGTGCGTAGCACCTGCCTTACTCTCCGCTAATAATGCAAACCATCCACCGGAGAATGCTAAATGCAGGTGTGAAATGTGTACAGCCCTATACTAGTGTCCAGTAGGCAATTCTCATGGATGGACAACCGTACGGCCAAGATGGCACCCACAACTGCAAACCCGGGGAAATTACACAGCCGCGGTAAGGCATAACACAGGAAATACACATAGGGACTACAGTTGACATTCCACATACAAAGTTGGACCGCCGTACAACACCGGCGTACACAGCACTGAATCTTCCAGCAACAGAATGAGGAGCACCCGCTACCATACAGCGGAACAGATGTGCGACCTGTGGAACACATACTAATGGCACACCCACAACGTCAAGTAGGATATGTAAACTATGGCGTTCCCACCTATGAAGACAACATGGTTAAATGAATACATAGGTGATCAACATGTTTCGGTGGTGTTATGTTGAAAATACAATGACGGATATGTCCTATTGGGATGTCTGAGGTTTATATGAAGCAGTTGCTAACCAGCATCTTTGGATGTATGACATTTGTTCACAGTACTAAATCACCTGGTTACGTAGCACCATGTAGAATGGGTAGTCAAACAGACCTCCGCGATTGGGGAACATACAGCAGCAGTGAAAAGCACTGGCCAGTTGGACACAGTCCAGCAACATCTAACTTGACATATGCACATTGGTGTCCATTGAAGGACCCAAAAATACATTGTCACAGAACCCACTCCAGGCGTGTCCGAACAACACACGATGATATAGCCGTGACTACGGCACAGTTAGACATATGCACCACCAGCGTGTTAAGGTTGCTGACAAGAGTCCATGAAATGCAGGACATATGAACATAAATACCCAGATCGACGTGTCCATACATGTGCGTCCACATCCCAATCCCGCACGCATGAAGGATGTGTAATGGGTACTGTCGAGGGTTGCAGCCATGGGATTTTGGGTATGCATACATGGGGCTCTGTGTTGTTTGGCAGATAATCCGTTGTCCCGCCCCGTGGGAGGGATGTGGGCGTAGTACCTGCCTTACTCCCTACGAATAATGCAAAGCATCCACCGGAGAATGGTAAATGCAGGCGTGAAAAGTGTACAGCCCTATACCAGTGTCCAGTAGGCAATTCACATGGATGGACAGGCGTCTGAACAAGAATGCGCCCGTAACTGCATACCCGGTGGAATTACACAGCCACAGTAAGGCATTACACAGGTAATACACATAGGGACTACACTTGACATTCCCCATACAAATAACACAGAGACCCAGATGAGAAGGTCCAAAGCAAAACTGAGGTACTGTAGAAACGGCCGGTGACCACTCAGAGCCCACCAGGAATTAGATGCAGTCAACATAGTTTATTGCAGCGCTTTTTGTCTGCTTCATAAGCAGACTTCTTCAGAATACATACAATGCAGTTAAATGTACTACATTTAAAACCCTTAATTGGGCAGTAAATAAGATGTGCTAAGTATTCATTAAATGCCTTAAAGGCGAACAAGCTAAAAGGTCTACTCGGGTCACAGATTGCACACAGTGAGTAAATCAGACATTGCTTCAACATGTACATTCTTCCGCGAAAATAATACTATATGTATTAATATGAAAGAAGACCCAACATAATGTTTTCCAAGTGTCTGAGTGTATACGTTACATATATATGTTCTAGGGATTGTGCCAATACATTAATAGACGTAGAGACACCTAGTAATCTAAATGAACCCTAATATATAGAGATAAACACTATGATTATGACCAATGTAAAATGTATCAATGGAATGTAAAGATTACAAACGTGGTAAAGTAAATATTCATTTACAAGGTTAGTTGAATAAAGCAATTCAGACATCCTTGTCAAAATACTAAAACAAGGCCAGCCAGGTGCTCTGTCTCACATGTACTGGGATGTTGTTCCACAGCATAGTGAGTGTCTGGGTGATGAATGTGTCCCACCAGCACATTCTATTAATGACAGTGCCAGGGTGTACGTCACCTGCCCTTGTGATTCTGAGGGATCTAGATTCTTTAGGTGAAGCATAGTCATCAAATCCAGGTTCGACCTGGCCTTGGATGCCAGGCACAGGTCACCTCTGGGCAAGTGGTATGCGACGGAATAGGGATGGAACCCTTTCAGTTGGTCAGCATAACACATATTCCTGAGACCCTGCATCCGTTTGTGGATGAACTGTCGGGGCCTTTCCAGCTGCTGCAGGTGTTGGGTCACAGACATTCTGAATGGGGCATTGTACTCAATCATAGGTGTAACACGTAATGAGTGCAAGGAGACAATGACCTACCCTGATCTACATGTGAATCCCTGCACAAACAGGTGGGCAATGTAGAAGTCCCAACAAACCACGATAGCAACATGTGTGTTGAACGAATGGTGACCGACAACCCCTGTCCCCTGATCCCTGGTAATCACCCCTGCGCTCAGTGGACTGCCACCCATATGCTGGACAGGGGTGTCCTAGTACTCCTCGACAGGTATGATGTTGCATTACCTTGCATTTAGCTGTAGGCCATGTCCCTGAACAAA